>NC_064417.1:14396197-14666197 GCF_023375975.1 Astyanax mexicanus
ATAACGTTTCAACTTCACTCACTACATTGTATTACCCATGATTCAACTAGGAAATATGCAAATAATTTGTTTGGTAAATTGTTTTGGGACAACGTGATGCCATTTCGCTGTCATAATTGATTGAATATATAACAATATGAAAATAAACAGAAAAAAAAATATGTTCATGGTTTGGTAGAGATGAATGGCGTTGTTTCTAAACTTTAAAAAGCGTTGTCGAGGAGGAAATAAGGGCCTTATGGAGAGCCTCTTCCAATCTCCGCTGTTACATCAGCAAACCTCTAGAGGGAGTCCAAAATGAATGGGGCAGAATGGAGTTAATTATTATAAATATTAAAACAGAATGAAATTGTTTAAGAGGTGGAATATAGTAAGTGCGCACAGTAAACTATAAGAAGTACTAAAACTGCTTTCTCTCTTCTATATTGTCTCTCAGCTCTTATCACTTTCGCCTCTTTTCAGCAGCTTACAGTCATTCAATAATGGATAATATTATTTCTAGGATTTTAGTGTTAATTTCAGGGGCATATGAACATCTGAATGAAGGGGAAAAAGCTGAACTGAAAACTCTGCAACATGAGCTGGATGAACTCTATAAAAAGAAAGCTGAAGGGGCATGTCTTTAAGATGTAGGGTTCTACTAACTAAAGCTGAGGGAATTTCAAGACTTACCTATGCAGCTACTTCTTTAGATGTCCCTGACCAAATCGCTAAGATTATTGGTAATACTTTATTTAACTTTTTTTGGAAAAATACATTCCATTACATTAAAAAAAGTTATTATGAATACTTATGAATCTGGTGGCTTAAATTTTCTTAATATCCCTACTCTTAACAACACTTTTGAAATAAACTGGATAAAACAATTTATCAAAAATCCAAATTAATTATGGAACTTTACACCTGCATATATCTTTTCTAAATTAGGAGGACTTAAATTTATCCTACTTTGTAATTTTAACATAGCTAAACTTCCTTTAAAATGATCTAACTTACTCCTCACCGATATTTTATTTGGAATAATTATAATATATTATATAAGAACAAATCATTATTTTTCAGCTTGTGGTTCTCTGCAGGTATATCGCTGGTAAATCAGTTATTTAACCCTCTCCCTCAATTCTTATGTAACTTATATGTATGTTGCTGTATGTTGGTATATTTTGCACTTGCTTGAATTGTTTCCGTGATTCTCAATTTAAAAAAAAAGAAAATCCAATGTTAAGATTTTCTTTTTGAACAACCAGCTTTACTTAATTAAATAATTATTATTTTACTGTTTTGTGATTAATATCTAGCTATGTTGAACCATTTAACTGAGGGCACCGTGGGAAGAGCATAAACTTCGCAGTTAGCACAGTGGCTAATCTGACAAAAAAAAATCTAGCTATTTTCGGGGCTGTGTAAAATGTAATTACACAGCATAGCTAGCTATGTTTATGTAACTGGAACGGTTCTGCGCCACCCCTGGACTGCCGATCCAGCTACCCCCCTGCGTTGTGTTCCAGTAACGTCACAGGAGTCGGAACTGTCACCTCTTTCTCTTTATTTGTCCGAGTTGCAAAAGAGATCAGTATTTGTTGTTAGTGAGAGGACACAGCATCAAAACTCCTCTCACTTCAGCCATCAGCGCAGACTAAGTTTACATATTTACATATATATAACAAAATAATTTGATTATTTCCAAACAATCAGTGATTCTGTTCATATATATATAAAAAAAATAAATCAAATTTCTCAAAATAACAAATAATAAAACAAATTCCCCAATAGTTATATTCAAACCAAAAATACATAAAAGCTCATACGGAGCCATATTTAGTACATCTGACCATGCAGTCAGAGCATCAGCTGGTCTATAAAACAAGCACTATACAAAGAGGTGACATTATAAGTTAAACACTACCCCCTACTGTCCAAAACCAGCAACGCACAAATACAACATACCTGAGTTGCAAATGAGATCAGTATTTGTTGTTAGTGAGAGGACACAGCATCAAAACTCCTAAAATAATATAAAGAGAACAAAAATCTCAATATTTCAGTAGCTAGACCATATAATCAGTGCTTTAGTTAGCTAGCTGTGACCTACAAATACACTAGCTTCACCCATCCCCCACACTCAACAGAAATCCCCCTTTTACAACTACAAGCTCAACAGAGAACATATTTTTAATATTTTCCAGCACTACTATAATCAATTTACACTAAAACAGAACACTTTCACTCGTTATTTTAAACCTCATGTGGGTTTTGCTTTTCACAAGTTGCTCTACATACCTCTCACTTCAGCCATCAGCGCAGACTAAAGGAGGGAACGGAGACCCTGCTCTTTTTACCCGCACTTCTCTTAAAGGGGCAGCACCGTTTTTAAATGTTTTTAACATTTCTCTTTTTTTTTTGCCTTGACATTTTTAAAACATTTGTGAACAAAAACTATTAATCGTGATGCAGATTTATATGAAATGAAATAAAATAAAATAATAATAATAAACAAATAAAATATTTTAGGAATCTGTTTTTTTTTTCTGTTACATTTAGTCACAAAATCAATAAAAATATTTTATACAATATATTTAAATATTTTGTTCAGATTTACACATTTACACTTTTACATATAACGTTACTTTTTTACACTACATTTTAGCTAACCAAATTCCCAAGATTTTTTTTGTCAGATTAGCCACTGTGCTAACCACCAAGTTTATGCTCTTCCCACAGAGCCCTCTGTCGGAAAGTGTATTATTTTACTTGTTCTGAAATACTTTTATTTTGAAACTTTCCTGGGCACTTATTTTGGTGAGACAGTTAGTGATGTCACTTCCCTTTAAGCACATTGTCTCCACTGTGGAGGTGAACCGAGATGGTGGACAGCCCTGTGTGCTGTCCTTTGTGCTGTAAGTTCCTTTCAGATGTAGCACTGACCATTAAGCTAAAATTAGTCTATAAGTGTGTATTTAATCTTTATACATTTTCATGCCTTATTTCAGTGATATTTAAGTGCAGTTTAAGCCTGATTGTATTTAGTAGCCACCTTATTTCGGTCCATAGTGCTTAACTTCCACCATTGTGTGTTAAATGTAACCTTGTTTATACAATCTTCTTTGTTTGATGAAGAAGCATATCATATGTTTAAGAAATAATCTGTATTTTGTTCTCATTGTTCAGTTGTTGGTCACATGGTAACTTTGCTACTGCAATTATTTAGTTCTACCACTAGAGGACTCCAGAGACCATGTAATCCCTTTAACTCTCCTTAGTCTTCCCTTTAGCATAGTGTTTTGTACTGAGTGTTCAGGATGGTAGTATAACTAATATTGTTGTTTATATTGTATTACCCCCTTTTCATTTACCTAACGCTATATATTGTATTTGTTTCCTTTAGACCACACACACACACACACATATATCCCCACAAATCCACAAGCAATGAATGCAAACCCGATTGTCCAACCCTTCAATAAAGTATGCTGGAAGAACCTCTCTGTGCCCATACTCTCTGACCGGAGTCTCCGTCTATAGGATACTATCAGATCAGCATTCAGCATCCAGAGTTACCGACTCTATCACATGGTCCTTTGAGCCGGATCAGATAGTCATCTGAAGACAATATGGAGTCAAAACAATCCTCTGCAGACCCAGCAGTACGTCCTAGACCCCAGCGAGAGAGACTACTCCCAACATATCTTGTTGACTATGAAGTTGGATATCAGCCTCAACCTATAGTTCATCCTACAGTAGCTGCAGCCACGTGGAGGGAAGCACCATCTCACCGAAGCCGATCATCTGCCTCACAAAGCAGTAGAGCCAAAACACAGAGCAGTTATCGTTTGTCGAATCAGAGGTCCATCACTGAAGGATTATCGGACCTGCAGAATGCAATGTTGGAGGAGAGAGTCAAGCAGATGGAGTTAGCAGAAGTGCAGAGACAAATCACTGAGGAAAGCTTAATAGATGAACAGTACCAGATTTTGGACAATCAAGCTCGTGAAGCCCTCAGTAAGAGGGAGGAGCTTCTGAGAGAACAAGAAAGTCAAAGACGTAAGCTGAATGAGGAAGCAGAGATTGCATTAAAGACTAAAGAGAAGATAACCAAACATCTACTGCTGCAACGTAGACTGAAGGAAAAGGAGATGGAATTAGAGAAAGCTGCTCTCATTACATCCTTCCTGAAGGAGGATACAAGTAGCCCTGTCCGGTCCAGGCCACTCAGCGAAAGTGAGTTCAACCCTAGGCTCCCAGTAGAAGACAAGGGAGTACCACCACACTCACAAGGAGAACTTGGACCTCTACACTCTACACCCTTTACCAATACTCCACCACCAGTATGCACAGCAGCAGCCACTGTTCCGCTTGTCTCAACCAGCTCACTGCCAACCTATGTCCAGTCTGTTCCTCAAGATCAACTCTCAGTAACTTCAAGTCCGCTAACTCAGTTACAGCCTAAATACTCTTCCAGAGCTCCTCCCACCACAGCTTCTACCACAGTTGCTCAGCCAGGTCCAATCTACTCTGCAGGTGCCTTTCCACCTCATCCACCACCAACACCTGCAGCACATTTCACTGCTCAACTTGACAGGCAACCAGTAGCTTACAGCCAAGTACAAGTCCAGCAAAGGCCCTTGCCTTATCCACAGCAACAGCCAATGCTACGAGATGCAGCCCCACAGTCTCACTCTTATCCTATGCCAGCTTTGCAGCAAGTGACAGCACCTCCACCAGTCTCCAGAGGATTACCTGGTACAGACCTAATGGAGCTGCTAATAGCTACTTCGTATGGGCTTCCAAGACCTGCTTTGCCCCCATTCACATCTGGGAAAGAGTCTGACTTTGCACTGCTTAAGATGGCTCTGGATAACCTCCTAAACTCACATACTCACCTCACAGAACAGTTTAAGTATCAAGTGCTCTTGGATCACTTAAAGCTGCCGAGTGCCTACAAGCTAGCACAACCATATATGCACGACCCAATGCCATATACATCAGCCCTGCAGGCACTTCAGGATCAATATGGACAACCCAGACAGCTTGTGCAGAGTGAGTTGGGAGCCATTTTCAACTCACCTCCAATAAAATTTGGAGATCCAGACGCATTTGACAACTTTGCCCTGTCAGTGCAAGCTCTGGTGGGCATGCTTCGTTCACTTGAGGGTGAAAATGGTTACGAGCTAAGATGTGGCTCTCACGTCGATAGGCTGCTCAGCAAATTGCCAGCTAGTTACAGAGACAGCTTTGTTGAGTATAGCTTGAATCATGGCATCCTAAGAACTGGAACTGATAAGACGTATACGCTGTCAGACTTCTCTAGATGGCTCCAGCTAAAATCGCAAGCCAAGCGAATCTCATCAAGAGCGGCCTACATGTTTCAAGACCAAACAAAGCCAGTTAAGACCCACAAGAAATCCCAGTGGCATTCATCCAATGTGTATTACAACACAGAGAGTCAGTCTAAAACTACACCTCCAGATCCAGCTCGCAGTACAAAAGTGCCAAAGCCTACATCTGGTCCTAAGCCTTATTGTCCATACTGTGACACCCGAGAACACTACTTGAGCTTGTGTCCCAAATTCAAATCCCTTTCGGCAGATGAAATCGCCACATGGATCAAAGGCAGAAATTGTTGGAGGTGCGGGAGGAACCATGCTCCTGAGGCGTGCACTCTAAAAAAGCCTTGCAAAGTATGTAAGCAGCAACACCTTACTGTGCTCCACAACATGTGTCACTCAGAAGCCAAGAAGGTGTTAATGGTCAGTGCCACCCCAGACACCGTTTATGTCGACCGACCAAACCGCCCACAAAGGGTCATGCTCAAGCTGGTCAAGGTGTGTCTATACAATGCTGGGCACTCACTAGAAGGTTTTGCCATTCTCGGCTACGGGTCAGAGAGGACTCTCATCCTTCCTTCTGCAGTGCAGCACCTCCATCTGACTAAAGAGCCAGAAACCCTGCCCTTGCATACCGTTCGCCATGAGGTGATCCACTTACAGGGAGCTGCAGTCTCATTCGAAATATCCTCATCTCATGCTCCTAAAGCAAGGTACAACATCCACCATGCATTCACGGCTAACGAGTTGAGCCTCTCAGAGCACAGCTATCCTGTCAAATCACTCAATCTACCCACACCTTAGACATGTGATCTCACATAAACTGTGTTTTGTAGCAACATCAGCTCCCTCTTCTACAACAGGGCAGATCATAACAGAAACAGAATCAACCTCTCAAAGATGAGCTCCTTTTTTTATGTCAATCTTTGCTAAAGTTTGCAAAAAAAACATCACCTGGATGCTTGGTTTGTTTTTGATTTGCAGAATTATTTTTTATTTTGTTGAGTGACACTTTGTTGATGGTGTTCAGTGCTGTTTATTTCACTGTATATAGCTGCACATTTAAAAATAATATACACATTTACATTGGACCTGTTTGTTTACTTGAGATGGGCCTTTTGTATTTCATTATTTATTTTTGTAAAAATAAAGCCATATAAATAATATATATTTTATATAATGTATGTTTCAACACTAGTAATTCATTTTACACATAATTTGGTAATAAGTTGAATTAAGCAACCTAAAAAACGAAGGAGCTACTTGGAAGCCGAAAGAGCCGGCTCTTCTTATACCTTTTTTCCACCAAAAAAGTGCTGGTGCCGGAGCTGATTCCTGTGAACCTTTTAAGAACCGGGCCATGTTTCCACTTCTCTAAGGAGTCACTCACTACGTATGTGAATGTGGGCCTAAACAGAAGTCGGGGGATGATTTGAAAACGACAAGGCGGAAACCGAGCTCCTCTTGAAAATTTTGCTGCTGTGACACATTAAAAATAGCTGCTTTCATGCTGAAATACTTTATATTATATATCACTCCGGCTGAGGGTGCTGCTAACACCGCCGCCAGCTCTGCTCCGCACTCCGGCTAAGGGTGCTGCTAACACCGCCGCCAGCTCTGTTTCATACTTCGGCTGAGGGTGCAGCTAACACCGCCGCCAGCTCTGCTCTGCTCCGTACTCCGGCTGAGGGTGCAGCTAACACCGCCGCCAGCTCTGCTCTGCTCCGTACTCCGGCTGAGGGTGCAGCTAACACCGCCGTCAGCTCTGCTCTGCTCCGTACTCCGGCTGAGGGTGCTGCTAACACCGCCGCCAGCTCTGCTCCGCACTCCGGCTGAGGGTGCAGCTAACACCGCCGCCAGCTCTGCCCCGCACTCTGGCTGAGGGTGCTGCTAACACCGCCGCCAGCTCTGCTCCGCACTCCGGCTGAGGGTGCCGCTGACACCGCCGCCAGCTCTGCTCTGCACTCCGGCTGAGGGTGCAGCTAACACCGCCGCCAGCTCTGCTCCGCACTCCGGCTGAGGGTGCCGCTGACACCGCCGCCAGCTCTGCTCCGTACTCCGGCTGAGGGTGCAGCTAACACCGCCGCCAGCTCTGCTCTGCTCCGTACTCCGGCTGAGGGTGCTGCTAACACCGCCGCCAGCTCTGCTCCGCACTCCGGCTGAGGGTGCTGCTAACACCGCCGCCAGCTCTGCTCCGCACTCCGGCTGAGGGTGCAGCTAACACCGCAGCCAGCTCTGCTCCGCACTCCGGCTGAGGGTGCCGCTGACACCGCCGCCAGCTCTGCTCCGTACTCCGGCTGAGGGTGCAGCTAACACCGCCGCCAGTTCTGCTCTGCTCCGTACTCCGGCTGAGGGTGCAGCTAACACCGCCGCCAGCTCTGCTCTGCTCCGTACTCCGGCTGAGGGTGCTGCTAACACCGCCGCCAGCTCTGCTCTGCACTCCGGCTGAGGGTGCCGCTGACACCGCCGCCAGCTCTGCTCTGCACTCCGGCTGAGGGTGCCGCTGACACCGCCGCCAGCTCTGCTCTGCACTCCGGCTGAGGGTGCCGCTGACACCGCCTTGTCATGCAATCCCCGATAAAAACTTCGCTGTTTTTTTGTGTATTACTGTTTGTTGTTTGGCAACACACTCAGACTCATGTTCCTGAGCTCGGCAGTAAGCTTTCATCTGGAGTTGCTTCTGTATTTTATGGCATTACCACATTGGATTTTACTTTACCCCCTAGAGATGTCTTATCCTACTGGATCACCAAAAACTTTGGACTACCGACCACTCAGGTACTTCACTTAACTCAATTTTATCCGCTTATGCTATTGGAGCAACTGTTTGGTTGTCATGATCTGCTTCTGTGTACATCCTCTGTGAAAGATGACAATTTGGATAGTTTTGATACAGCTTTTAGACGCATTTTAATTATACTCCTGCTACTTATCTCTGGCAATGTTCACCCGAATCCTGGGCCTGCTTTTGACACTACCTCATCTCAGTTGTTATTTAATGACTTCTGTGATCGCAAATCTTTGGGTTTTTTACACGTGAACATTTGTAGTCTGTTAAATTCAAGGCACTTTGATAACTTAAAAACACTGGTACATACTTCTAACCCTGATGTCTTAGCCATCTCTGAATCCTGGCTTAAGAAAAGCAACACTGATCTTGATATTTTGTTACCAGGTTACATTGTATTTAGACAGGACAGAAGTACCAGGGGAGGTGGTGTAGCTATGTATGTGAAAGACCATCTGCATTGCACTGTTGCTTTTTCTAAATCAGTCCCCAAGCAATTTGAGTTATTGGTGGTAAAGCTTAAACTTTCAACAAATTTCGTTCTTACTGTTGCTGTTTGTTACAGAGCACCCTCTGCTCCAGCTCTGTCACTAACAGTTCTCAGTGAATTCCTAGCTCCATTCATCACCTCAGAATTTGTTCTTTTGGGTGACCTGAACTGGGATATGCTCAACCCCCCAGACATAGTTCAGCAACAATTTGATGCTCTAAATCTCTCTCAAATTATATCTGAGTCTACAAGACCTAACCTTAAATCTCCCTTATCCTCCACACTGTTAGATCTTATTTTAACTAATACTCCATCTAACTACCAATCTGGAGTTTTTAGTCAAATAAGTGATCATTGTGCTATTGGTTGTATACGCTCTGGCACCTCTGTTAAACGACCACCGGTGATTGTGACAAAGCGTTCCCTGATGAAACTTGACATGCAGGCCTTTGTTCAAGATGTTGCAGCAGTGCCTTGGGACATAATCAATTCCATCCACAGTTTAGACAATGCCTGGTCTTTTTTTAAGAAAACATTCAGCATGCTTATTGATAAACATGCCCCGATGAAAAGATTTAGAACAAAAAATCGGTGTAGTCCCTGGTTCTCCCAAGACCTAGCAGTGCTTATCCATAAAAAGAATACTCTCTGGCGAAAAGCTCGATCTACTCAATCTCCCGCTGACTGGCTTGCTTTTAAGCAGTGTCGGAATAAAGCCACACAGGCCATCAGAAACGCCAAAATCTCCCATTTTAGGGAAAAATTTAACACTTGCGGTTCTGATGCAAGAAAGTTTTGGAACACAGTCAAGTCCATGGAAAATAAACTTAATTCTCCTCATCTGCCAAGTTCTATGATATTCAACAACATTGTTATTAATGATAAGCATCAGATGGCCTCACTCCTTAACCATCATTTCATTAATTCAACTAAAGCGTTTACCACCTCAAACTCAGTCACTACCTTTCAGCCTCCCTCTTCCAGCAATTCAGGCTTTTCCTTTAAATCCATCTCTGTCTCAGAAGTGTTGGAAGAACTCACTAAATTAAATCCAAATAAATCCGCTGGCTATGATGGACTTGATCCCATGTTCCTCAAGGCATCTGCTCATGTCATTGCTGCTCCAATCACAAAAATATTTAATCTGTCTTTACATCTGTCTGCTTTTCCATTGGACTGGAAGTCAGCCTTGATTTTTCCCCTTTTTAAAGGTGGTTCTGGCTCAGATCCCGATTGTTATCGGCCCATCTCCATTTTACCATGTCTAGCCAAAGTCATGGAGAGGCTGGTCCATAAACAGTTAAACTACTTCCTTGCCTCAAATAACATCTTGTCTGACTTTCAATCTGGTTTTCGGGCTGGATATGGTTGTATGACCGCTGTCACAAAGGTCCTTGATGATATTATCACGGCATTAGACAGCAAGAAGACCTGTATAGCTGCCTTCATTGACCTAGCCAAAGCCTTTGATTCAGTTGATCATAGAGTTCTCCTAAGTCGGCTTTCTAGTATTGGTTTGTCCACCTCCTGCTGTAATTGGTTTGCCAGCTATTTAGTAGGCCGTGTTCAGCAGCTGAAAACAGAAAACTTTCTGTCCGAGCCACTAGCCATATTTAAAGGTGTACCTCAGGGTTCCATTCTGGGTCCAACCTTGTTTTCTATCTACATTAATGATGTAGCCAAAGCTGCTGGTAATTCACATATCCATCTTTATGCTGATGATACCATTCTATATTCATTTGGTCCCTCACTTCACTCTGCAGCTTCTACACTTCAACTTAGCCTCACCTCCATTGAGCAGTCCTTTCAAAACCTCCATCTCCGTCTTAACACTAATAAGACTAAGTGCATTATTTTTGGTCTAAAAAATGACGCCACTAACCCTCCCAAGATCAGCTGTGCCAATGGCACAGCTTTGGAATATGTTAATGTTTATAAATACCTAGGCATCTGGCTGGATTCTTCATTGTCTTTCACCACACACATCAATAACTTGCAGATGAAAGTTAGATCTAGACTTGCCTTCCTTTTTCGTAATAAAGCCTCTTTCACTCATGCTGCTAAATACACTCTTGTCAAGATGACAATACTCCCAATTTTGGACTATGGTGACGTCATTTATAAAATGGCATCAGGCACTGCTCTTAGGAAATTGGACACTCTTCATCACTCAGCAATCCGCTTTGCCACTAACGCTCCTTTCCACACTCATCACTGTGACGTCTATAAACTGGTCGGCTGGCCCTCCCTTCATACTCGGCGGCTCCATCACTGGTTTAATTTAATCTATAAAGCAATATTGGGAAAGACACCACATTATCTCTCCTCTCTACTTGACATAGCCCGTAATACGTATCATACTAGGTCAAGTAATTGCATTAAGCTCAACATTCCAAAAACCCGTACTATTTTTGGCCGTAACTCCTTTCGTTTTGCAGCAGCAAATGACTGGAACGCCTTACAATGCACATTGAAATTTGAAATTTTAACTAAATTTACCACTTTCAAGCAAAAAATTGAGCATATCATAGTTGATGACTGTTCCTGTTAGTCTTTACAAGTCTTTGTTCTTTGTGTCTTTTATTGTTGACATGTTTTTAGTTTTGTGTTTTATCTATGTTTATGTGGTGCCTATTTCTATAGGGCCAGGTCATGTTTGTAAATGAGAACTGGTTCTCAAACATTTTACCTGGTAAAATAAAGGTTAAAAAAAAAAAAAAAAAAATTATGCTCTTTAACAAAGACAGACATATGGTATGGCATAATAATAAGCACATAAATTAATTAATTTAATACATACATATATATACATATACATATACATATATATGTATATATACATATACATATACATATATATGTATGTATTATTATATATATATATATATAAATGTGTACCCCCCAATATCAAACCCACTCCTACGCTCTTGTAAATAAATAATAAACTTTTATTTAACATGGTTTCATTGAAATTTTGAAACTGAATGAACTTTAACTCAGGCTTTTTTACACTTACAATGCGAAAGGTGCTACTCACAAATAATAATAATAATAATAATAATAATAATAGTAATAATAATAAAAATAATAATAATAATAATAATAATGTGCCCTTCTACACAGCAAAAACACAGTACATGTCTGTATATATATATATATATATATATATATATATATATACGTGTGTGTATATATATATATATATATATATATATATATATATATATATATATATACACACGTGTATATATATATATACAGACATGTACTGTGTTTTTGCTGTGTAGAAGGGCACATTATTATTATTATCATCATTATATATATATATATATATATATTGTGGCGTGAGGAGGCGGGGGAACCGTGGGTCCGCCCCACGCCGGAACTCACAGCCATGTCTGTCCCAGCCGGTGTGCACTCAGGACTGATTAAGCAGCCGGCTGGGACAGGTATAAAACTCAGCCTCAGCTCACTGAAGAAAAGGACGCTTGACTGGGGAGCTGAGGGCTGAGGCCGCACGGACCTTTAACGAGAAAAGAAAGTTCATTATACTGACTCTAGAGCCCCATTGGGCCATATGTTCTTTTGAGATTGTTTTGGGTGTGGTGGAGGGCGTTTAAAAGCCAAATAAAAGGTATGTTTTGAGTTTATTTACTCCCCGTGTCTGTGGTATCTCTGAGCTTCCTCCTTCCGGACGACAGTGGTGGAGAATGCGGGCACCGCCCCTTTTTGGGCGGGGTCCAGTGACCCGGTTGGAAGGAGGCTGCGGAGCAGAGCACGACACGGGGTCGTATTGGACTCAAAGCGTGCCTTTGTTTGGCCGCCCGAAGCCACACCTGAGTTTCGTTTTGTTTTTTTTCTATAAATAAATAAATAAAATAAAATAAATAATAATAATGCCTCGCGGGAAAAAAAAGGGGAGGCCCGCCCCCGGCTACTCACCGCCTCGCTGGTGTGACGCCGGGGAATTCCCCTTCGCCTCCATCCTCCTCGAGCCAGAGCCCGCCCCCAGCTACTCTCCACCGCTCTGCAGCAGTGACGCCGAGGATTTCCCCTTCTCCTCTCTGCTTCCAGAGTGGCTCCGTCAGCGCTGGGAGGACGCCAGCGAGAGGCGGCTGCAGCAGCAGTGGGCGCCTCGCCCCGAACTCGGCTGGTGCGAGTGGTGTCCGAGCCCCAGACACCGGGAGGCCGAGTGTGCTCACACCGGCCCGGACTTCTGCTGCTGCTGCGTCGGCCCGGAGGAGGAGGACGAGTTCCGCGCCTCTCTGCCCGGGCCACAGTCCGACTCCGCCCCGCCTCTCCCGCGAAACTCTCCGGCGGCCGAGTCGGAGTCGTGGAGGGGGGAGAACGGCCCTGACAAGAGCGAGGCCGAGCCAGCCCCGGAGCTACCGAGAGCCGCCGCTCCACAAGCCGCCGCGCTACCGAGAGCCGCCGCTCCACAAGCCGCCGCGCTACCGAGAGCCGCCGCTCCACAAGCCGCCGCGCTACCGAGAGCCGCCGCTCCACAAGCCGCCGCGCTACCGAGAGCCGCCGCTCCACAAGCCGCCGCGCTACCGAGAGCCGCCGCTCCACAAGCCGCCGCGCTACCGAGAGCCGCCGCCGCTCCCAGCCCGGCCCCACGAGCCGCCGCTCAGCCTCCCGTCCCGGCGCCACGAAGAGCCGCCGCTCCACCCGTTCCGGTGCAACGAGCCGCCGCTCCACCCGTTCCGGTGCAACGAGCCGCCGCTCCACCCGTTCCGGTGCAACGAGCCGCCGCTCCACCCGTTCCGGTGCCAAGAGCCGCCGCTCCACCCGTTCCGGTGCCAAGAGCCGCCGCTCCACCCGTTCCGGGGCCAAGAGCCGCCGCTCCACCAGTCCCGGTGCCACGAGCAGCCGCTCCACCAGTCCCGTTGCCACGAGCAGCCGCTCCACCCGTCCCGGGGCCACGAGCAGCCGCTCCACCCGTCCCGGGGCCACGAGCAGCCGCTCCACCCGTCCCGGTGCCACGAGCAGCCGCTCCACCCGTCCCGGTGCCACGAGCAGCCGCTCCACCCGTCCCGGTACCACGAGCCGCCGCTCCACCAGTCCCGGTGCCACGAGCAGCCGCTCCACCAGTCCCGGTGCCACGAGCAGCCGCTCCACCCGTCCCGGTGCCACGAGCCGCTGCTGCGCCTGTCACGGCGCCCAAAGCCGCCGCTCCTCCTACCGTGGCGCGAGCCTTTGGCTCAGAGGCTGGGAGGTGGGCTGCCATCTCCCCGGGCCTCTCTCTGGAGGGGGGGGCCCAAGCGAACGAACTGCATCCCCCGCTCTCCTCACCCCGCCTCTCTTCGTTCGCTCCAGTCACCAGGTCACGCCTCACCTTCGACCCTGGTGGCTGGAAGCTTAGGGGGAGGGACTGTGGCGTGAGGAGGCGGGGGAACCGTGGGTCCGCCCCACGCCGGAACTCACAGCCATGTCTGTCCCAGCCGGTGTGCACTCAGGACTGATTAAGCAGCCGGCTGGGACAGGTATAAAACTCAGCCTCAGCTCACTGAAGAAAAGGACGCTTGACTGGGGAGCTGAGGGCTGAGGCCGCACGGACCTTTAACGAGAAAAGAAAGTTCATTATACTGACTCTAGAGCCCCATTGGGCCATATGTTCTTTTGAGATTGTTTTGGGTGTGGTGGAGGGCGTTTAAAAGCCAAATAAAAGGTATGTTTTGAGTTTATTTACTCCCCGTGTCTGTGGTATCTCTGAGCTTCCTCCTTCCGGACCACAATATATATAGTTATAGTTATAGTTATAGTATATATATAGTTAATAATAATGACAAGAAAAATATTTTTATTAATAGAAAAATTACCTTAACCGTAGTTTGGGAGGTTGAACTAAATTTACCCTCACGCACCTTCCTCTTAAGGTGAGTGAGGATAACTGGCTGACCCAAACGGATTCCCTCTGTGGCTGACTCCCTCCACAGAGTGACATCATGTTTTTGGTCTGCACACTGCAACGTGATCTCCTGCACCGGAACAGACCCGTCTTTTGTTGCTTTTAATTGAGCTGCACTCAACTAAAACATAAAAAACACAACTGAAAATTAGTGGAATAATGAATTACTCATTATTATTCAGTGTAATTTTGCTAGTTTAAAATTACAATTGTAGTATTTTCATTAGGTCAGTTTTAGTTTTTGCTGAACAAAAATGCAGAAATTAAAGATGATGCAGTTCTATCATAGTTTTTATATACATTTTTGTAGTCTCATGGCTCAGTACATCTGTAACAAAAACATTTCTAGGAACTATTAAAATCAATAAAGACTTTTTTTTTTACTTTAAATGCATTTATGAGCCTATACATATGTAAGAAGTGTAAATCATCCTTTACACACGATATATTTCTTCATTTCTGTATTGGTATTAAGAACTTTATAAAAGCTACTGCCTGTGGTGTATGTCCTCACACACTGACATTGCCAGGCAACATATGACTATAGGGTTCTGTCTTTTCTTCTCAAATTAATGCACTGAACTGATGCAGCTCTCTGTAATGAACGTCAGTCAGTAACAGATGCTGTAAATTACAAAAACATTATTATAGTGATTATATTATATAGTGAATATAAATTAAATTATAGTGATTTTAAATTAATGAATTATTGTCTAGCCTTAAGTATTATATTTATATATAGGTGTAGGTGTGTAAGGGTGTAGTAATGAGTCATAGGACAATCTAACCAATCAGATTCATGATTTTAATTCTGGGGGCGGGGTCATGGCTGCCTAGCCCCTTATCTGTGCTCGGATCAAGGGCTTACGCTACGTGCGTTTTACGTCGTAAAACGGAGCGTGCATGCTGGATTAATTAAATATTTAGCTAACTATCATGGAAATAAGACAGATATTATGTCATATTATATTAAAAAGCCTTTTTAAAGTCTGCTCTTCAACGTGAAACTAAGTAATAGGCTGCCTGACTGGTGAGTTGTATGTGTACTTAATGTTTTGGCAGCTCTGGCGTCCTGTAGGCATATAAATGAGTGATATTTCTTGAACGGCTGTACTTGGAGAAAATTAAGCATTGATTGTTGTGGTCTATTGTATACTTTTGTGGTTTGTAGCTGTATTTGTGGGCTGTTTATGTGTATTAAGTTCATATTACTCAGTCAAGACAGAGAATATATAGTTATTGTAGTTTTTATTAATGTGTCGTTCGGGCGGTGGGGGGGGGGGGGGGCGGGTAAGGGCAGGGCGGGTGGTTGAAGAAGGGGTACACACTATATTCACGGCACGCCACTGATATATATATATATATATGGTACTGTCACTGACATATGGGACTTCTGTATTCCTACCACTGCACTCACTCGAATGACGTTCCCTTCTATGGTGTAATACTGCTCGCTATTCCCTGGCTCCTCAAATTTTACAGAGAGGGGGTGGACCGGGGTCGCACCGTGCCTGTAAGTCAGTGGCCACGTGAACACTAGCACATTTGAACACTACAGTGGATGAGCTGAAAAACAGCTTCAACTCCCCATAGCGAGTGGTCAGATTGTAATTTTTTATTATGTAGGATTGTCCTTCTTCAATAACAGAACAATCATCATTTTTCAGATGGGCAACAATGCACTGTTGCCCATCACAGAGCGCACACGTGGCCACTGACTTGACTGCAGTAGCAACAACCGCGCCATCCACCAACTGCCATCCCTCTGCCCGGGGCACCAGGACCTTGGTAATGCACTTCACCCGGATGGGTGACTCCTTTTTGTAGGGCGTCGTCGGCCGTGAAAACATTCTGGGTAAAGAAAAGAGCACAAACACACAAAATAACATGTTTATACTATTTTATTCACATTATGTTTCACGTAATTGATTATATTACCCATGATTCAACAGTCAATATGCAAAACTATTATGTGTTGATTGGTTGGAAGAACAAACCATATTATTAAACTGTTTTGGAACTAAATGGGGCTATTTTGCTGTTATTGTTCTGTATATGTAACGCTTAGCACTGATGAAATATTACATAATAAAAAATAACATGAAAATAATCAAAAAATATATATTTTAATTGCTTGTTAGAGATGCGTGGCGTTGTTTCCACCCGGACACTTTAAAATGGGGACACAAGTGCTGCTAAGGAAGAAGGCCTCAATCAATGGGGGTGAATGGTGAATTAAAAATAGCAACTATCCACATGGCCAGGAAATTCCACTGATTTTGGAAAGTATTTTGTACAATTATTTTTTCTACATCTAATTAGTTATTTTTAATTATTTTCATATGAATTAATTTATTTTGGATTCACTTGGATGTGACCCGGCAAACCTGCCTGCATTCTTAAATGGGTATCGTCCTTTCTAGAGATTTTTTCTGGAGCAGTGTGTTTGGTCACGCTGATGCTAATTTAGTCTCTGGACATTGGGAGAGTTTTGTTGTGGTGGTGGATGGATTAATGTACAAAGCTTTGCCAAAAACGCACAACCTTCCATTTATTTAAAGAAGATCTTGGGAAAACGTGTCAGTACAGAAACAGTCGTGCTGATGTTCTCAGTTATGGACCTGAGAAAAATAATCATAAACGGTAAGCTTTTCATATTCTACTCCAGCTTGCTTAAATAATATGTGCATGAGGGTTTAACTATATTTACCATGCACTTTAACACGGTCTAAACACTATTTTCTCTACAGCCACTAAAATTAGACCAGCCGAACCAGACCAGATTAATTTATGCACTTATTAATATGCCATACCACATGTCTGTCTTTGTCAAAGAGCATAATATAAAGTATTTCAGTATGAAATCAAGTATTTGTAATGTGCCACAGCGCCCTGTATCATTACTACATCTCTGCTGCTTGTAACAAATCAAACCGTGTGTAAATCGGGTATAAATTGGTAGAGTTGTGAATATTATGGGTTTATTAAACTCCTTCCACAGTGTGAATTAATCCACTGGGTGGCGCACGGTGGCCGACTCCAAAATGGCGGCCACGCTGAGACGACCACCTTTCGACACGCCCACTACTCCGAGCTGCAGAGACCCACGTCTCTTCTGCGGAGCGCAATTGGCCCGCGGGCGGCGAGTTTGAGATCCCTGCTCTATAGTGTTTATGCATCTCATTCCCTGTGGCTATTGGTTGGTCCACTGACCAATCAGGTGGCACTTGGCACTGCCTTAGCAACCGTAAGCAGTGCTCTATGAGGAGAGAATAAACTTGGTGGTTAGCTCAGTGGCTAATTTGAGGAAAAATTATGTGGATTTTAGGTATCCAACTACCACTTAATTGTACATTATATGTGGAAAAAGTCTGACATTTCACGTATAAACAGCCATTCTTAATTTAATAATAAAAATTTTGTCATTAAAATTGTGCTTGGTAAACTGCATATTATACAGCCCCCCTGAGGTAATGTTAGTTATAAGAACTGAGGGATAGCTAGCTTGGCTAACACTAACTAGCTAGCTAAAATACATTTTAAATGCTTTAACACAGCTAGTTAGCTACATGTTAATCACAAAACATTATAAAAAAAAATTATATAAATTACCGTATTTTTCGGACTATAAGGCGCACCGTATTATAAGGCGCACGATGAGTGAACGGTCTATTTTTAGTGTTAGTCCATACACAAGGCGCACTGGATTATAAGGCGCACTAAATGTCTCTTAAGCATGTCTCTTAACTGGAGCCATTTCACGGTCCTTACACACACACCGTAAGACTATGTTGAAGCACAGTTAGTATTACTCCGCTACGCTCCTGACAACAGTAGCCGTAACGCTCCGACAGACCATAATATTACTATGTTGAAGCACAGCAAGTACCGTATTACTCCGCGACGCTCCTGACAACGGTAGCCGTAACGCTCCGACAGACCATAATATTACTATGTTGAAGCACAGCAAGTACCGTATTACTCCGCGACGCTCCTGACAACGGTAGCCGCAACGCTCCGACAGACCATAATATTATGTTGAAGCACAGCAAGTACGTATTACTCCGCGACGCTCCTGACAACGGTAGCCGCAACGCTCCGACAGACCATAATATTATGTTGAAGCACAGCAAGTACGTATTACTCCACGACGCTCCTGACAACGGTAGCCGCAACGCTCCGACAGACCATAATATTATGTTGAAGCACAGCAAGTACCGCATTACTCCGCGAGGCTTCTGACTATAATAGCGTGTTGTGCCGAATTCGGTGAATAAAACGGTTTTAAAACAGAGATAAAGATTGGATAAGTTTCATTTCTGGATGAAGTGATTTCCAGCGCTGTTTGGATATAACTGTGGATTACAGGAGACTGGATTGATGGATTCTCTTTAGTCTGGACGCGTTTTGAAGGTAGGACCTGTGGCTGAGCGCGGGTGTGTGTTCGGGGGGTGGCGGCAGTGACCGGAGGGTACCCCAGGACAAAAGGAGAGCCTTTTATTACTGGAAACATGCGCTCTGACGCAGCTTTAATTCATGAAACATACATCCTACAGTAAAAGCACAGTTCTGGAATCCGGAGAGCCAGACGGTTCGAATGGTGTATGACATGACCGCATTCGATTAAATATGGACGAACGATAAACGCAAATATGAGAGTTATGAATTATTAAAATCATAACCAAGGCATATTTCGCCCTAAATGTTTATTTTCTGAAAGGATATTCCGCTAAATAGGCTAAATAGCTCAAAAGCAGAGATTCTAAGCTTTAAAATGGTATATTGGATGTCTATATTGAACCTGTAACTGTTCATAACTATTCAGAAACACAGCCAGTTATGAAATATTAAATATTTCTGGCCCGCCGGTGGGCCAGCGCATGTTAAGAGGTTAACTTTACTTAGAAGTGGGCGCTAAAAAGAAACAGTTTGTGCTATTACCCCAGAACGGGTGGAAAGGAAAGTTTACCGGCACCTTGTTCTGGACACGGAGCTACAGTGGAAACTAGCTACCCTGAGCCACAGCCGAGAGGCAGTACGGCAGTCAAAGGTAACCGCGCGCTAGCCCAAGAGGGGGATCTTTTTCTGGCGTGGGTGAGGAATTCTGCACAACAGAGCGCCGTGTACCACATAAAATCGAGGTCAGTAAACACAAGCAAAATCCATACACAAGGCGCACTGCATTATAAGGCGCAATGACGATTTTTGGGAAAAAATAAGTATTTTAAGTGCGCCTTATAGCCCGAAAAATACGGTAAATCTGGTTGCTCAGTACGACAGTGTTCATTGTATAGCAGAACTGAATAGTCCCATCAGTCATAATTTTTTACTTTATTAACTAAGTTAACCTAGTTACTTATTTATGTATTACTATTATAATAATATTTTAGTTTATTCATATATCCATATATATATATATATATATCCATATAAATTATTATCATAATGTAAGTTCGTTACTTACTTGGTTCAGTGACCCTAGCTTGCTGACCAAACCTAGCTCAGACTGTCTTGACGGAGTGACTGACTGACTCGGTGCCAACCCTGATATTTATATGCCCAGTGAAAAAAGCAGAAAGTGCAAAGAGATAGATTTATATATATATATATATATATATATATATATATATATATATATATATATATATATATATATATATATATATATACTACACTGAAATAAAAATCATTTTTTAATAACCATAGAATAAAAAAAAAGTATTTTATGTAAATAAAGAATATACCTGAAAGTCACATTTGTTTCAATAAATCTTCTGTAAAAGCACAGTCGAATTCTGTAAATTAAAATGTTATTTGACTCAATTGTACAATTTAAGGGGTTTGAATGTTAATTTATATGGAGGACCAAAACTGCCAAAATTCAAAATAAATAAATAAGTATGTAATATAAAAGTAATATGGTAATTAAAATGGTAAAGAATAATTATAATTAATATCAAAATAAATGCATTTTCATAAAATAAATATCTTAATTGTTAGTTATGGGTTTCTTTATTAACATCATAAAATTTTTCTTTTAATTCATTTGTTTAATTATTTACATAAATATTTATTTCTGCATTCATTTATTTCTGTATTTATTTATTAAAATAAATTAAACAGTGTTAATAATGAAGCCCATAAATTATAAATTATGATATTTATTTTTATGTATATGTATTTATTTTGATATTAATATCAAATTATTATTTTGATAATACCATTTTAATCACCATATTACTTTTAGTGAGTGATTTTACTTTACTTTACTTACCCTAAATTATTATTTAGTTAAACACTGTTATGTGCACAAGCATTTATTTCCCAATTTCTGCTGGAGTGTATTGTGGCGGTGCGGAGTGTATCTCTGGGTTTTTATGGGTGTTGTAGCCTGTTTTATAAAGGTATGTGTCCACTGGCACTTTTCTTCAACTCATGTGGACGTGCTGGATCTCTCTGCTCCCATGTGGGCATATTCAAAGGGGGCAACAGAAGTAAACAATAATAAATTTAAGATTTTAAATTTTGAATCAACCTTGTTGTAATCTATAGTTCCATAAATCCATATTCTGCCTTTTTCAGTTTCTCTTCCCTGGTTTAAAGGCTCCTGCGGTGTGTGTGTATGCGAGGCTCACCTGTGTCAGCCTGCTGTTGCCAGCTGATTGGCTGGACACAGCGTGGTGGCTGGATTCATTTGCATAAAGTTGAGCTTTGCTGAACTTTTTTGCAGTTGCGTTTAATGCAACCGAGCATGCACAGCAGCATGCGGCGGGTCTAAATGGGATGCAATGCAGATGTCTGTAGGGAGTGGCTATGTTAATTACATATTCAGTTAAGAGGGATCACCATGATGTAGTTTCATAGCAGGTTTATCCATATGACTGGGTTTAGACAATATGGATTATAAGTGGATTCACTTTCTGAATGTTTCTCAGTGCTTTAAGGGGCTGGTCATTCAGTTAATAAACAGATTTTGGTAATGGGCATGTAGTTTATCACTATATCTTAAAAAATGCAACAATATCTGTGTTTTAAAGCATACATTGATAGCTTGGCTCATAAAGTAGTTGGGCCACCTCGTTTTGAGTGTCAACAGACAATAAAAAGAGTCTACTTTAAGAAAGCTGATATTTTTTATTTATCTGATTACATTTAAAGAATAAAGCTACTTATTGACAAATTGTACGTTTTAAATGACCGAAAATGTACTTTCTTTACTTAAAAAAAACATGTAATTTGATATTTTCATGCTGTACATTCTATCCAGTAACATAACTACGCTGTTATTTAAATTATGTCAACCTTCCGATAACATACTTCTAATGTAATTTACCATACTTTGACTGTAAAATTACAGAGAACATATACAAGGAAAGGCTGTAATTTTACAGGAAGTCACTGTTATATTATGTACAGTATTTTTTGTATTTTTATGATTTGGCAACTTTTCCTGCCAGACATTCTACTGTTTTTTTTTATTACAGTAAAAGCTATTCTACACTCAAATGCCTTTAGGTGAAAGGTGCAAGTAATAATAATAATAATAATAAGTTAAATTAGTAAAGCTATTATATCAGAGGAAATTGTAATGGTAAAGGATATCATTATATGCACTATATGGACAAAGGTACCTGCTTATTTATTGTTTATTGTGAAATTTAAATGTATTAAAAATAGTTTATCTTGCTTTTGGTTGAGTGACTCTCTCTACTGTCCAGGGAAGACAGATTTTTGAGCTTTGCTGTGAGATTAAGTGTCATTAGAATTATTCAACTCATTCCCAAAAGTCCTGGGAAAAACACAGTCATTCCAGAGAACACCGTTCCCCTTCTTCACACGTTAGGCAAGTGAGAGGAGACTTAACCCCCGATAGCAGCATTTAAACAGCTTTACTACACACTACAGACATTAGTCTACACCAGTTTAACTATTATTTATAGATTTAATCCCCAACAACAGCATTTATACAGCTTTACTACACACTACAGTCATCCGTCTATATCAGTTTAAATTTGTTTACAAATTTATTTACATATTTATTTACAATTTATTTGCCGTTAAACCACTGGCATCATTTACTGGGCATTGAGTGCAGTACACAAATATTGAGCCTGTAGAGTTACAGGTTTGTCTGCAGATTTGACTGTATTGTTTTATATATATATATATATATATATATATATATATATATATATATATATATATAAATGTCAGATCAGCACTTATGTCTCTCTGTTTGTAGTGTTTTAGGAGGAGGAGCCAAAAAGGGAATGGGGGAGCCAGGTTTGGTTCCAGGATTAGGTAGAGTCAAGAGGAGGATGAATTAGAGGAGCCAGGTTTGATGCTAGGACTATTTGGAGGAGCCAGTTGTGATAGGTCTAAAGTTTTTTAATACAATTAAACAAAACATGTAATCATGCATAATAGGGTAATGAACTCAACACACACACATACACACTTAAAATCTCTCTCTTACACACACACACACACACGCACAGGTACATAAATATTATAAATATTGTAAGTGTTATTCGCTCATCACATGCACTTAACCTTGAACTACATGAAATGGTGTGTGTGTGTAATAAAAGGCAGCACATGCCATACATTGAAAGCAATAAACAAATAAATCATAGTACAGCCAACTTTTCTTAAATAAAACAAAACAGCAGTCATATTGCCTACAAATTTGTTCAAGAACAGCAAATACATTTCTAATTGCATTCCAATGAGCAAGTCTTTGAAATGTCTAGGCCCTTTTAGAGGGCAACATCAGTATTTTGCACTGGTCCCCGATAGAGCACAGGGGTTCTTTGTTCAGCTCCTGTACTGTCCATTGTGGCTGTTGGGGTTTTCCTGTTCCAGTCAACATAGTGAGATAATAAGGGGATACTGAACCTTTCTGGGGGGTACACTAGTGGTTCCAGGGAGCTTGGTAGTGTTCTCTCTGCAGCCCCTGAACTGTCCATTGTGGCTGTTGGGGTGTTGCTGTCCTCTGAGCTATGTAGGGAGATAATACAGTGATTTTGAAGCATCTGGGCAGCATTTTTTGTCATCCCACTGGTGGTGCTGGGGAGCTTGGTTGTGTTCTCTCTGCAGCCCCTAGACTGTTGCTGTCCCCTGAGCTATGTAAGGAGATACTGAAGACATTCTGAAGCTTCTGGGTTGCTTTGGTAATGCACTGATGGTGCTAGGTAGCTTGGTGTAGTTCCATATACAGCTCATGGACTGTCCATTGAGGCTATTGTGGTGTTCAGGTTCCCAAATACACATAAGGATTTAAAGAGATTCTGAACTTTTGGGATGCTTTGGTAGTGCACTTGTAGTGCTGGGGAGCTTGGTGTAGTTCCATGTAGAGCCCCTGGTCTGTCCATTGTGGCTGTTGTGGTGTTCAGATCCCAAAAGCCACATAAAGAGATGATAGTGGGATTCTGAAGCTCCTGGGGGCTTTGATAGTGCACTGGTGCACTGGTGGTGTTGGGGAACTTGCTGGAGTTCCCTGGGCAGCCCCTGGTCTATCCATTGTGGCTGTTGGGGTGTTCCAGCCCCCAAGCCACATAAGAGATGAAAGTGGGATTCTGAAGCTTCTGGGGGTCTTTGGTAGTGCACTCATGGTTTAGGGGGTCTTTTTTCCACTATTATTTTATATTGCACTATTGTTGTAATTTATGTTGCATCATGATTTAAATGTTACAATATTTACAGTCATGTGCCCGGAATAAGAAACGAAAACTAATCAGACGCTCACTGAATTGATCTAATTTAAGTTTAAATTTGACATTAGAGTTCAAAAATGGGTCTGGGCTCTTAAGGGTTAAAACAAATGTGTTCCTATGATTTCAGTTTCTGTTCTGATTTGTTAGTCATTTTTTATTTTTGTTTTTATTTTTCATGAAAATGTATCATGTCATTTTTTTTAAATGTTATTCTAAAGTAACAATTCTTTGTTTTGTTTTTTTAGTTTTATGCTCCATGCTGCTCTCCAAGTGACTGAATAAAAAGAACAGAAAATAATCACATTTATTTATAGTATTAGGATTGTGCTTTTGTCCATACCTAAAACAGTGTGTATGTGATTGATTAGGCTTTCTAAATATACTGGAGTGTACTTCATAATTTTGGTCATTAAACTGCATAATAAATTACACTACACAATAAACAGGATTATGGTAGCTGTAGTATGTATTTAGAGTTCTTGATGCAACACTCGTGTTTGGGTTAGAAATAAAAACTGGATCTAATAGTGTGTTTTTCTCCGTTGTAGCATGATTAATAATCTGTGTGAATCCTTTTGATTGGAATAAGTTTAGAATGGGTTTGTTTATGTTACTCAGTTGATCTTCATTAAAGTCTCCACACACCACAGCAGGTTTGTAGTCCATGATTTCAAGGAAGGTTAAAAGGGCATTAAGGTTTGGCATGAAGTCTGACAGTCTGTAGTTTGGAGGTCTGTACACAACTGCAATCACAACCTGTTTTGGGGCATCAACCTTTACCAGCAAAAACTCCAGATCTGTGACATTCTGCACATATTGCACTGATCGAGCCTGAAGATGATTTTTAACATAAATGGCAACCCCTCCTCCACTTTTGTTGGATAGATGAGTGTAGTTGGTGTAGGAAACATGTCTGTTATGCTGATACATTCTATAACCATCCAATTGAAGACAATCAGGAACAGAAGAACCGGTCAGATGAGTCTCGGTCAGACACAGAACATCCAATAGAAGGAGTTCATGATGGCTTTTGATATCCTCAATATGACTCTGTAGACCCTCTGTGTTGTGATGTATTATCTTCAGTGTTGAGCTCAGATTTGGGTCTCTTGCAATGTGCAGAAATGGCTGGACAGTACGCAGGTCAGCTTTGGGCATGTTCTCCAGAGCAGCGCTGATTTCAGGGTCACAGAAAATTTTCTTTTCATCAAAGTCAATAATGTGTAGTCCACCTAGTGATGTAGTTCTGCTCAGTGCAACATAAGCCATGCCTGGTTCAAAAATTTTCTTCAATGACACGACAGCAGAATGAGTTGTCATTCCCTGAACTTTATGAACAGTGCATGCAAAGGCTAACTTTAAAGGAAACTGCCTTCTAACTGTTCCTTTCTTTTTCAGACTTTCCTCTTCTCTCTCAATGTAAACAAGATTATCAGTTTCTCCAGGTACGTTACTTCGATGTTTTCGTCCTGCAGCAGCATTATCCAGTTCAACACCGATCTTCTGAACCACAGGTACACTGTTACGGGTCTGTGTGATTATTTTAGCCACTTTACCAAAAGATCCATTCACCAGCCCAGATTCTACATCAATATTTCTCGTGATCATTACTCGTGCACCAACTGCCACCTGTAGTGTGTCCATTAGATCACCTTTTTCTCCTTTAAAAGGGGCGCCCTGTCTCTGCATCTGTCCTGATCGAGGGTCTTTCTTATAATCCTCTGCATCTATTTTAGTGATATCTGAAAAGCGTGAGGTTATGGCTGCTGAGTTAAAATCATCCACTTCTTTATTAGTTGGAAATATGTGTAATGCCTCTGGGGGACAGTCTTCAATAGGTTTAATGACCTGTTCCAGCATATGTCTGTCAGCATCAGTCAGAGCTTCATGTTTCTGTTTTACTCTCAGTCTGTTTAGCAGCTCAGCAAAGGCAAGATCATCTTTCTGACGCATGATTTCAGTCAGTGTGATCATCTTAAAGTGATCTCTCCAAAAGTCCAGCACATGATCCTCATACACACACAGTGGCCTAGCTTTTCCTAGTGGTGGCAATTGCTGAAAATCACCGACAGCCATAATAGAAATGTTACCAAAGGGTTTATCATTTCCTTTAATCTGCTGTAATCTCCAATTCACATAGGCAAACAGTGGTTTAGACACCATGGATATTTCATCAATGATCATGATCTGTAAATTAGAAAAGTTTGCTCTGATCTCATCCAGACTGTTTCCAAGTCCCTGATATGATTCAGGCTTCTTGGGAGTTTCAGGAGTGCGTGCAGTGTTTTTCCATTAATGTTATGACTGGCACAGCCGGTAAATGCACTCAGAAGCACTGTGGGTTTGGACATATCAGCTTCCTCTCTTACACATGGCAGTTTCTGTAAGATTTTAGTGGGCTCTGCATACACAGACTTAATAAGGTGACTCTTTCCTGTTCCTGCTGTTCCAGCTACATAATATAAAAATGGTTCTGGATTTTCATTCTGCACTTTTCTTTTACACCAATCCCTTATCTTATAGAACACAGCAGCTTGTGTCTCATTCAGGCTCTGATACATTTTTCTGATTACTGCAGGATTCACCTGTGGAGCTTCTATTACAGGCATGGCTGTTCTGTTATCAGATGTGGATGGCGCGAAATCTGGAACATCATCTGCTTCAGTTATGTCAGTGGGATCTGTGGGTTCTTGCTCTATCATGCACTCTAATCGGATCAGTTCATTTGTTGGAGCCAAGTTAGTCCAGGCATCTTCAATAGGACCATTCTGTTCAAAATTCTCAATGGCCTTATCAATAGCTTCACTGTGCTTTTCATACTTCTTTCTGTTCTCATTTACAGTGGTGTAAACACGCTGCAGTGTTTCTGTTCCTGGCAGTTTAACTGAGGCGAAGGCATAGAAGGCTTCATAAGTGTTGAACTGAGCAGTTTTAAGCTGTGAGCTGCTGCGGTGGGGCAGGTAAAGTTTTAGTAGTGTTCCATAAATTTTTTCTGGATGTTTCTGTTGTGAAAAACGTGCAAATCGAATAATGGCAGGTTTTCCTCTGGTTCGCTTTTTGATGTATCCCATGTCATTCTGCAGTGGAAGTACATTTTTACCTTTTCTCTGATCTGAATAAACAACCCGATATTCACTAGCAAATTTAGCCATGCACATGTTCTCAAACTCTGGTGTTTCAGGCCTGGCCATGTACTTTTCTGCAAATCCTGTCATCCACACATTTTCATCATCAGGGGCTTTGTCCTGTAAGCAGCTCATAGGCAGACTCATCTTTACTGCATTATCATCAGTGGGTATGAAAATCACAGCACGGGATGATGATTTCAGTTTTAGACTGCAGGTTCGAGCTACAGCTTCCTGTGCACTGACCTCTCTGTTTTTAGCATAGGCATGCATCACCTGTTTCATGCTTTCTCTCTCTGATGTGTTTGGACACATTTCTTTAATCACACCTTTCAGGTATTCACTCATCTCATGTTCAACTTTTGAGATGTATGACAGAATGCACATTATGCAGGTGTACGGGTTCAGGATGAACTGTATATCCATGTTGGCGTCCCAGGCTCTTAGCAGCAATGGATTGTAGCCGTTTACCCAGCAATCATTTGGTTCACGTTGCATTATATCTACACTTGCTGAACTGAGACTGTTTACATTGTCTTTATACTCCTCGTATGTCATGTTTACAGTTTCTAGCAGCTGTGTGATGCTTTCAAAGTTCTGAGTCTTATCATTTAGCAGATCCCACACTGGCTGAAGCTTAGATTTAGCTTGTGTCACAGGTTCATCTTTTTCTGCACCTTCATCATCTGAGTCAGTGTCAGGGGGTGGTCTGGGTCGTGTGATCAGTGTTTTCATCATGGGGGGTTTAGGAAATCCAAACCTGCAGTGTTTATTGTTCTTTTTGCATGATTTAGAGTGGTTTCTGCTGTGTGTTTGAACTTCTGAAACAATTCTGTTCAGTTCAGGATCTGTGTTTGGGTCTGGCAGTTTGCATGAAATGTGTCTGTCAATGAAGTCACAAACATCCTGATCTTGGTCATTCTCAAACTCTGGAGCACCGTTTACCCAGAATAAGCAGTGAATGTGTGGAGAGCCTCTCTGTTGGAACTCAACGCGAAAAAAGAAGTCAACGATCTGACCAATGGGCTGAGCAGGAGACTGAATAAGGTTCATAAGAGCTTCTACACGTTTCTCAAACATGCGCATGGCTGTGACAGGATTACTGCGCAGTATCTCACATTTCTCTGAACAGTCCAGGGCTGAAAAGTCCACAGATTCACCTTGCTGTGCTTTAATCGCTGTGATCACTTCGGGCCATCTCATCTCTGCAGCACTGAATGTACAGAAGAATGTGGGAGTTCCCAGTTGGCGAAGCATTGCAAAAAGGTCTCTGAGTGTTTTCTGCCAATAGGCTGGAGATCCACGAAGTGGTTGGAGGAACCTTGTGACCTCATTATTGTGTATGAGTTTCTCCAATTCACGTTTGTCCTGTAATAGTGCACTGTTGATTTTTCGGCCTTCACGGGTCACTGATTTTGCTTTTCTTAGCTGGATTGACATGCTGGAAAATGCTGTATGCATTTCAGTCACAAACTGAGCAAAGAAAATGTAGTTTGTGTCTCTTGCAAAGCGATTATCAGCAGAAAAGAGCCTGGCATTGAAATATCTGCTGGGTGAGAGAGCTGTGTGTCTGTCAGGTTCATCAAATGTGTTTTCTCCAGTAGGAAACTGAACAGGAAAAGCCATCGCTTCCAGTTTAGGAACTTTAAACATGCTTACTGGATTGTTTTCCTTAGCTGGGGCAATGCAAAATATTCCATCATTGAATGACAACAGATGCTGACCAATATCTGGAGGTTGTAGACACGTGTCTAATGCGAGACCTGCGCTCTGTTCTGTGCTTTCAGCCTCATTATCTACATCATGTTCGCTCTCAGGGTTCTGCTCTACTGTTTCATCATTGTCAAAGTTCATGTTCAAGTCTATTTCATCCTCTGGAATATCATCAGCATTTATTGGGTCTGGAAAATCATCAAATAATTCATCCTGCTCCGCATTGTTTATTACAATGTCTCTGTATTCAGAGTGGATTTCCTTTAGTTTAAGTAAGGCAGACAGAACCTTCTGCATGGATATGGTCTGGAACTGGTAGTGGCCTGAGTAACACAGTCGTCTTTTCAGCTTCACTGTGAGTAGCTGAGATTCACTGCTCGGTCTGGGTAAAACATTTACTGTTGTTTCAACATCTGAAGGAACCGACACAACAGCACCTTTAATAGCTCTCTGCTGACCTTTTGGAAGACTGATGACCTTTGCAAAACACACATATTTAGCTATGAGATGTCTCTCCAGTATATTTAAATCACACAGTTCTGCTGGAATGGGTGCGAGTTGGAGTTTGTTTGCAGAAGCAATGGAAGGCATTCTCCCTTTACTCAAGTTATCATGACAGCTGTGGCAGATCCACTCAATTTTCATTTCTTTAGGTGCACAGTTATCATTACAGTCAGAGGAACAGGTGTGTACATATTTTCCAGTCAAGCAATTTGATGTTATTGATGGGTTTTTTTGGTAGTGTGTGTGATCACACAGTCGGACCTGATCAGAAAATAATGCTCTGTGACAGACTGTGCAGACGTAACTCGGACCAGCTTTTATGATTTCCTTAAAATGGATTAGAGATTTCTGCACTTCTGGATTTAGGGATTCATTGTTTTGTGTTTGTACTGTTGTGTTTCTCTGCTGCTGAAAATGGTTAAGTCTGTACTTCCTCTGTATTTGTGTATCTTGTATCTTGTGTAGGGTGTTAAGTCTAGATGCTCTGTTTTTTGACCGCAGTAAGCACTGTTCTCTGTGAATCATCCTGAAATGCAGATCAGACAGACGATTCATAAAATATTGCTTCTGTCTTTGCCTGAAAGCCTCATCTTTTCTGTAGCTGTGTGTAATGTACTGTCTCTTTTTCTCTCTGTAATATTGGTTATTTTTGTACCTGTGTGTAATGTACTGTATCTTTTTTTCTCTATAATCTTGGTTATTTTTGTACCTGTTGATCATGTTCCATATCTGTTTTTTTCTGTAATCTGGAGTAGTTCTGTAGCTGTTTGTGATATACTGTCTCTGTTTTTTTCTGTAATCTGGATTAGTTCTGTAGCTGTTTGTGATATACTGTCTCTGTTTTTTTCTGTAATCTGGATTAGTTCTGTAGCTGTTTGTGATATACTGTCTCTGTTTTTTTCTGTAATCTGGATTAGTTCTGTAGCTGTTCGTGATATACTGTCTCTGTTTTTTTCTGTAATCTGGATTAGTTCTGTAGCTGTTCGTGATATACTGTCTCTGTTTTTTTCTGTAATCTGGATTAGTTCTGTAGCTGTTTGTAACATACAGTTTTTGCTTTGCTCTGTAATCTGGATTAGTTCTGTAGCTGTTTGTAACATACACTTTTTGCTTTGCTCTGTAATCTGGATTAGTTCTGTAGCTGTTTGTAACGTACAGTTTTTGCTTTGCTCTGTAAGTTGTGTTAACTATGTAATTAACTCCTATTGATTTTAGCTTTGCAAGTCTGTAATTTTTATTTTTAGTGTAAGACACTCGGCTGCGCTGTTTAATTTTTTCTCTGAATTCAGGGTCATTTGCATATTTGCCTTTCCAGTTTAACCTCTCCTTCTTTTCTCCCTCTGTCTGTAGGGCCTGTCCTTTTCTTTTAATGTGCTTTTGATGTAAATATTGCCTCCTTTTTTGAGTTTTGGTTAATTTAGTCACAGGTTGTGGCACAGATTGGCTAATGTCAGTCTGCAGATCAGGACAGGGGTCTTCTGTTATTTGATTATCAGTAGCTTCTGCAGCAGTTGCTGTGTTTATGTTTAGAAAAGACACGGGGAGGAGCTCATACTGATGGTTATCCTTCAGTTTAAGACACACCTGGTACAGTATTAGTAACCCTTCAGTCATGTCCTCCAAGTTTGCAAATGTGAGCATCACAGCTGTACCTGCGTTCTCATCAGCTTTTAGTCCATCAGGTGTTCTGCAGTGAGGATCAAAGAACCCGAATCTACCTGAGCGATCTCTGAACACAGCAACACACCTTCCTCCAGTAATCAGCAGAGCATGATTTACATCACCTCTCAGACAGTTTAGTGCTCTCTCCAAATTCACATACTCTTCCATCCCCTGTGGGGCCTCGTCTCTCAGAAACCCGAATCTCTGTGGGTGTTTAATAACACTATAACACTGCGTGTCTGTCTCTACTGTACAGGGAAGCTCATCAGATGCCAGCAGGTTACTCTGAAACCTCCCTTCATTCAGTAATGATTGTTTAACCTGAGTATAAACAGCATCCCCCTGTGTTAATATCTTGTCTAGGTTTAGGCTGGTCAGGTCGTTATTTTCACTGTGTACTGCTAGAAATGTAAGTGAATTACAGGTACACTGAACTCCTCTACTAAACAGCTGATACCTGTCATCTGCTTGATTGTGAGATGCACAGACTGTGGTCACGTGTGTACTAACGTTGTTTACCGGCTGTTCAGCATTTCGGGGTTTTAACTTTGCTGCCTCACGCTGCTTTGCTGCGACGGCTTTCTTGCTTTTCTTCGGCATTTCTCTATTCGTTACAATAAAACTTTGTCTTCCAGATATGGAAAATTACAATAGCTTGTTTGATAAACTCTGTAACTTACTAGCACTAGTGTTTATATTAATCAGAAATATCAAGCTAGTAAAATGGCTACTTTTCCCAAAATATTTCTTTAAGATATGATTGTGTAATGGTTTACAATTTACAATAACCCAGTAATATGTTTGATAAACACTGCTGTAACGTATATGCTTGTTATAATAATTTTATAAATTACAATAACCCAGTAAAATATTTGATAAATACTGCTGTAATGTATACACTAGTCTAATGGTTTAAATTTTTATTAATTACAATAACCCAGTAATATGTTTAATAAACACTGTTGTAACGTATACACTTGTCTAATGGTTTATAATTTTATAAAGTACAATAACCCAGTAATGTTTGATAAATACTGCTGTAAGGTAGTAATGCTTTTTTTATTAACACAAACTTACCAAATAAAGTAGGGCTTTAAACTTTTCCAAAAGATATGCAGATATGACCAAGATACCCTTGCAGTTTTACCAGTGGCTACATTGAAGCAGACGTCTGTAAAATTTGTTTATAGTAAATGTACAATTGAAAAGGGTTTGTATGTAAGGATTATAGAAAAAGATAAATTAATTGCAGAAATAACTGGCTGACAAAAAATATTACAATAAAATGTAGTCAACTAAATGAAAAATATATATACATAAAAATTCTTAATAAAACCCTGTCTTCCAGATATGGAAAATTATAATAGCTTGTTTGATAAACTCTGTAACTTACTAGCACTAGTGTTTATATTAATCAGAAATATCAAGCTAGTAAAATGGCTACAAATATATAAACAGTGCAGCCCACAATAAAGTCTTACCCAGTAAAATGTATTACTTTTCCCAAAATATTTCTTTAAGATATGATTGTGTAATGGTTTACAATTTACAATAACCCAGTAAAATATTTGATAAATACTGCTGTGGTGTACGTTTGTCTAATGGCTTAAATTTGTATAAATTACAATAACCCAGTAATATGTTTAAACACTGCTGTAAATGATGTTATGTAATAACAAAAGTTTGGGAGAAGGACCACGCCCGAACTCTACGTTCTAACTCCACCCCGTATCAATCAACCGTCCTATAAATACCTCCCCTAACTAACCATCTCTCGTGATGAAAGTTAGCAACAGTCGAATCTGCCGCACCCGCCTGCTAGCATTAGCTTGTTCTCCGTCATGGACCTTTAACTCACCGCCTCCGACGAGGACCTCTTCCCTCCTAGCCAGCCTGTCTCCACTCCTGCTCCACCTCGCCGGGCTCGTCGTCTCATTCCGTAATCTCCATTCCGGCTACTCCTGGTTCTACTCCGGCTACTGTACTATTCTTCCTCCCGGGTCGGTCGTCCTCACCAGTGCACCCCCGGATCTCGGCACTCCCGCCGCTCTTCTCCCCCTTCCCCTACTCCACCTCGCCGGGCTCGTCGTCTGAATTCCATAATCTCCATTCCGGCTACTGATGGTTCTACTCCGGCTACTGCTTATTCTTCCTCCCGGGTCGGTCGTCCTCACCTGTGCACCCCCGGATCTCGGCACTCCCGCCGCTCTTCTCCCCCTTCCCCTACTCCACCTCGCCGGGCTTGTCGTCTGAACTCCGTAATCTCCATTCCGGCTACTCCTGGTTCTACTCCGGCTACTGCTTATTCTTCCTCCCGGGTCGGTCGTCCTCACCAGTGCACCCCCAGATCTCGGCACTCCCGCCGCTCTTCTCCCCCTTCCCCTACTCTTCCTGCGCGGGCTCGCCACTCCGGACGCCCGTCCTCCTCGGCCGGCCTCGCCGGCCCTGGGCCCCTCTCTCCTAGTAAGTCCCAGCCTCCTCGCATGTCCGATTGGACTGTTGTTAAGCTGCAGCGGGTTTTTGAAGGGCCGCGGCGTCCCTTTCCCCCTTTCTGCTCCAAAAGCGGAACTTTTCACTGAACCTCTGAACAGCGCACATGAGCCTCACCGGCGTCGCGGCCTGATGACGTCACCCGCTCAACTCGCTGCCGCTGCAGCTCTCGCGCCCCAGGCGCGGCACCAACTTCGCCTCAGCGCCTCGTCTCTCTTCCCCTCAGTCGTCCAACTCCCCCTCCCTCTGTCGTCCAACTCCCCCTCCCTCTGTCGTCCAACTCCCCCTCCCTCAGTCGTCCAACTCCCCCTCCCTCAGTCGTCCAACTCCCCCTGTCGTCCAAACCCCCTCGCCGCTGCTGCAGCTCTCGCACCCCTGGCGCGGCACCAACTTCGCCTCAGCGCCTCGTTTCTCTCGTCTCTCTCGTTTCCCTCTTCCCCTCAGTCATTCGAACCCCCTCTCTGTCATCCTCCTTCTCCATTTCTGCGTTCCTCCTGCTGTTCTCCAACAGTGTTGCCAACTTGCCAACGTAGTTTTTGTTCGTTATTGAGAGTTTAAATGAACACACATGCTCTTCAATTTCTCCTCAGCGAGCAGCAGGTGCTGCCGCGAGCCCAGCCCAGTCAGACCACACACTCGCACCGCTCTTCAAAAAACCTAAAGCCGCCGCTGACTGTCAAAAAAAAAAAAAAAACTTAATCATGTAATTTACGTTAAAATTGAGTTATTTCAGAAGTCTCTGCCTATTTATAAAAGCAACGGACGTAGTTCATTTGTTAGAGTTCATTTGTAACATTCTAACATTTAAGGAGTTTAAATCACAAATTGCAGCCAATGGCTACTTTCCTTTCCTGCAGTTGGCAACACTATTCTCCAACCCGTCCCTTCCAGCCAGCCTTTCTCCTTCCTTTACTCCGTCAATTCTCTCCCCGCCTCCTCTCTCGCCGTTTCTCACCAGGCTTGCAGCACCCGCTCAGCTCCTTGCTGGAGCTTCATGACCTTCATTCTCCATCTACAGCGCCGCCCCCTCTCAGCTCGCGCTGCGGTTCATCTCCAACACTGGAACCCTGCTACATTCCAAGACGCCCCGGATCTGGAACTTCATTGACGTGTGTTTGCGGGACGAAGCTCCCCATCCCGCGATGGGCCTGGCTGTCTAAGGCTGACGTGGTTTCGGCTTTCAAAATCCTCCCTCTCCATCCTGACTCCTGGCGCCTTTTCAGAGTCCGTTTTTCAGTTCACCTTGCTTTCGGGTGCAAAGTAACCCCAAGCTTCGACTCCTTTGCTAAGGCGCTCTGCTGGATTTGCTTAACACGGGCCCCAGTTCGTGCTCCACCTCCTGGGTAACTTCGTCATCGGTCCTCCTTCCTCGCCCCTCTCGATGGGTCTTGAAGCCATGACCAGCGCTTTCACTCGCCTCCGTGCCCCGCCGTTGGACAACTCCGTTGGTCCCTCCACATCTCTCGAGTTTCTTGGGATCTTTCTGGACTCCGCCTCCTTTCAAGTCTCCCCGCCCGTACCTAGCACCGTCTTTCCCCCCTCGGCCACTTTATTCACAACCCAAAATCGAACGGGGTCGTTCTTTCATTTCCCGCCTCCTCTGCTTGGCTTTTTCGTCCGAGCCCTCCACCATTCGTTATGCTCAACTGATACTGCACGTCAGAGCTCTATTTCTGGCTGTGCCTCCTCTGCAATCGAACGGGTTTTCCTTCTACGCCAACGCAGCTTCCAGCTCTTTTGATATTAAGCTATTCACAGATGCCGCTCCTTCCTCTGGTCGCTTCTGCTTGGCCGGAGAACTTCATCTGCTCCGCCGCGCAGCCTCTGGACTTATATGCGGTCCTCGTCGCTGCCCTCCTTTGGGGACATGAATGGTCAAAATCTATTCTACTCCACTCTGATCAATCTCGCCGCAGTCCACATCAAAAAAAAAAAAAAAAAAAAAAAAAAAAAAAAATTGCTCCAAATCGCTAGAAATCTTGCCTTTTATCCGTCGTCTCACTTGGCACTCCATTAAGCATCAGTTCACCACTAAAGCTGTTCACACCTCAGGTCCATTTAATTCTATCGCTGATGGAATTTAATTCTATTCTTTTTCGTTTTCAGTTACAGAAATTCAGATCCTTGGCTCCGCATGCAAATGCAACCCAACCTCGGTACCTTCATTTTCACAAACTACACTTCACCTAACCCCCGTGTAAACGAACTGATCTTCCAAGCTCAACAAACCATCCTTTCAGCCGTCCTTCTACTTAGATTCCTCAGATGCTCAATTTACTTCCCTTAAAACCTCCCACAACTCCTTCTCAGCCCCTAATTTCAGATCTCATCATCCTTGACTCAGATACCCTTACCTTCAAGAATGAAGCAAACGGACCAAATTGGCAAAAAAAAACCACGATCCTCTATCTATTCAAACTTGACTCACCCCTCAGCCCGTACGAACCACTCGTCCACCACTTAATCTCCGCCTCTTTCAACAAGCATCACCTTTAGATCCTCTGTTCACAACGGAATCTAGTAGTATAATCTCAAAGTTCCAACACATCTCCGTCGCATCCTTTCTCCCAGTAGTTACTCACCAGATCAATTCTCCGCCCACTCAGTTTACATCGTGCAGCATCCAACGCCTCCAGACAAGGAATCTCCGAGCACACGATCAAGCTCCCCGGCCGGTGGTCTTCCCAAGCTTATAACCTATACATCCGTTCCCAACCAGACGGTTTGAGACAGGCTCATTCCAAACTAGCTTCCACACAAGCTCCAATTTTGGGGATATAACTGCACGCTTCTTCAAGCACGCAGTTCAGAACTCCAGCCCAAATTTCCCTGAGTTCCCTCCCCTTTTTCCTTCTTCTTTCTCTACTTCTTTAGGCATGGTCCGCACTTAGCAAAATTATGTTATGTAATAACAAAAGTTTGGGAGAAGGACCACGCCCGAACTCTACGTTCTAACTCCACCCCGTATCAATCAACCGTCCTATAAATACCTCCCCTAACTAACCATCTCTCGTGATGAAAGTTCGCAACCCACCTCCTCCCCAACAACCCCCTTTTTCTACTCTTCCACTTCTCATTAAATAAAAAGGGGGGGATATAACTGCACGCTTCTTCAAGCACGCAGTTCAGAACTCCAGCCCAAATTTCCCTGAGTTCTCTCCCCTTTTTCCTTCTTCTTTCTCTACTTCTTTAGGCGTGGTCCGCACTTAGCAAACGTATACACTTGTCTAATGGTTTATAATTTTATAAAGTACAATAACCCAGTAATGTTTGATAAATACTGCTGTAAGGTAGTAATGCTTTTTTTATTAACACAAACTTACCAAATAAAGTAGGGCTTTAAACTTTTCCAAAAGATATGTAGATATGACCAAGATACCCTTGCAGTTTTACCAGTGGCTACACTGAAGCAGAGGTCTGTAAAATTTGTTTATAGTAAAAGTACAATTGAAAAAGATTTGTATATAAGGATTATAGAAAAAGATAAATTAATTGCAGAAATAACTGGCTGACAAAAATTACAATAAAATGCAGTCAACTAAATGAAAAAAATATATATATGTAAAAATTCTTTTTTTATTAATAACTTCTCAAAACGTAATTTTCCCCTTAAATTGTACACTCAAACAGCTTTCTTATATACTACAATCCAGTATCTAGATGCAATTGTATCTCCTTAAAACACACTCACAACCCAAAAATGTGATTATACCTCTGTAGGAAACAAGCTTACAAAAGACAACTGCTAAAAGAAATAACTTTTTATGAAATAATTACGTATTTAATGTGTAAAAAGGTTCAGCAACAAATATTTTAATAGACTGTATTTTTACTAAATGTATTAAATGTGGTATGTACACACTGTAAGAAGCTGGATGTTTTTAAATCACAATATACTGCTATAAGAAATGACAGGTAACTGCAGCTTCAGTCGATAATGTGAATGTGTGTGTCTTCAGCTCCAGATGCCGCGGTCAATGTGATGACTGTCTTCGGGTGAAGAGTTTGCTTCTTTAGAGAATTGTCTGACCTGAAACCAATCACAAGGAAACACTATACAGGGTTAAATGAGGGAAACAAGTTTGCCAAGGGGATCTTTTTTCAAGATTTCCGTTTCCAAGGGTCAACTGAATGCCCTTTTCAAACCGTTGTTTAGGGGTCAACTGAATGCCCTTTTCAAACCGTTGTTTAGGGGTCAACTGAATGCCCTTTTCAAACCGTTGTTTAGGGGTCAACTGAATGCCCTTTTCAAACCGTTGTTTAGGGGTCAACTGAATGCCCTATGAAGCCGTTTTTCAGGGGTCAACTGAATGCCCTATGAAGCCGTTTTTCAGGGGTCAACTGAATGCCCTTCCTTTTCAAGAGTTTAGATTTCAAGGGGTTATTTTTCAAGAGTTTCGTTTTCAGGGGGTTTTCAAGAGTTCCGTTTTCAGGGGTTCAACTGAATGCCCTTTATCGTTGTACTTGCAGGTGCAAGTGGATAGAAAGGGGATTGGACGAAAAAAGAGATGATAGAAAAGGGGGATTGGGAATAAAGAAAAAGAGAGATCTTCAAAACCTGTGAAAACAAAATGGGAAAACAAAAAGTTACACATATCCATATCAGTACTGCACCGTGCAATATACAAAACTACAAAGAGCTATCCCTGTATGAAGGACCAAAAATGTATAAATAAATAAATGCACATATAAATGTAGATATAAATAAATGAATAAATATAAATACACGCATAAATAATTGTATAGGTAAATAATTAAAATAAATACATTTCTTATTTATTGATTTATTTATTTATTCACTTATATGAGCTTTTATTTATTTATTCATTTATTTATTTATTTCTGTATTTCTGCATTTGTATGTTAATTAGGAACGCGGTCCTATCCTCACTCTAAAGCAGGGTCAGGAGCAAGAAAGGCTCCATTTGTTCTTGTTGCGCTCTTTTTTTTCTGATTCTTCGCGTTTGCGACTTTTTACTTCTAATTTCATACTTTAAAGTGTTAAAAATAGTCAGAATAGGTTTAAATGCTCATTAAAAACATACTATGACTAGATTTCGCTTGGTTTTCCGCTCCGTGCAATAGACTGAGTTCAACTGATCTAGTGGATTTAGCCGTACCATTTATATAAAGCTATATTATTCTGTTTACACTCCAGTAAGTATGGTTTATTGGGATTGTCTCGTCTCACCACACTCACTAAATTAGGTAAATACATGTATAAATGTTTGAAATATTTATTGCTAATATAAATAAACTACATTACATGGCACAGCAGTTGGTCTGTGGTATTATTTTATATGAAATTTGGTGAGACTAGAGAATCCCAATAAACCATACTTACTGGAGTCTGAACAGAATAATATAGCTTTATATAAACGGTACACTAGATCAGCTGAACTCAGTCTATTGCACGGAGCGGACAACAGAACGAAATCTAGTCATTGTATGTTTTTAATGAGCATTTAAACCTATTCTCACAATTTTTTACACTTTTAAGTATGAATTTAAGTTTTTTTTTTTTTTTTACAACAGAAGTAAAACGTCGCCGACGCAAAGAAACTGAAAGAAGAGCGCAAATGAGAACAAATGGGGCCTATCTGAGCTGCGACATGCGCAGTGAAGGGGGAACAGAGGGACTGAATTCACCGCAACACTGGCACGCGAGCTGCTGTGTCCTGGCGCGCGAGTGAGCCGCAACCAATCCTGCTTTAGAGCGAGGATAGGACCACCTACCTAATTACCATACAAATGCAGAAATAAATAAATGAAGAAATGTGGAAATAAATAAATAAATGTAGAAATGTTGAAATAAATGAATGAATAAATAAATAAATGCACATGTAAATGAATAAATAAATAAAATCAATCAATAAATAAGAAATGTATTTATTTATTTACCTTTACAATTATTTATGCTTGTATTTATTTATTTATTCATTTATTTCTACATTTATATATGCATTTATTTATTTATACTCATGTCATTTTTGGTCCTCCATATCTCTGAAGTATCATTGAAATATAAACTTACCAGGTAAACTTGTAACCTGGTAGCAAGGCCTCGGGTCACCCCTACCAGGCAATAACAGGGAACCCTGAAATTGTAAAAAAAAGAGAAACAAAAACATCGGAATGACACCTTTTAACTTTTAATATGCAGCAATCATATTTTAACATTACTGGGTGCATAGTTTAGTTAAGAAGTCATTTTCTACCCATTACGTGTAGCAAACTTCAATTTTTTTTTTTTTTTTTACTTTAGACTCAGTGACTCCAAATAGTTTATTACAAATGAAACGCAGAATTTACTTTTAAAAAGATGATATTGGCACAAGAGAGCAACAGTCCAGTCCAGTCAGTAACTATCAGTAACTAATTACTCCAGAGTATTGTCCAGTTACAATTTCTAGTGTGTGAAGTTGTCTTCGGCTGTTGACTAATGTTATCCCTTTTGTAAATGTTACAATGGGCACAGCACACTGGTGGGATAACTTGGTGAGTTTCCAGAGTCTGTAAACCTATAAACCTATTGGTTTATTATACACAGTGCAGCATTAAATCTCTAATCTCAATCTCAAACTCTAATTTCTAATTATAATTTATTTAAAAGTGCTGGTACTAATCAATTGTTAAATCAGTTAATTGTCTGTACTTACAAGCACTGTAGTTCTCTCTCTTTCTTGTTCCTGTAAAATAAGAAAAAGGAAGAAATTGGACACTTGGTAAATTAATCATAAATCAGATTATCCTTTTTAGTGTGTTACGACTAAAACAAGCTAGGAAACACTGGTTTAATTAACTACAACTAAAGCAGACAAGAAATAATTCATTGACTAATTAATATAACTATTTATCAGAATTTTATAGTATAATTAAAGTGCCATTATTGTGCACTGTGCAATGTAATAAACCTTATTACTTTGAGAAACCAGGCTTATTGAAGAATTTATTTTCAACTTACTATGAGAACGAAAAGTTCATTTAAAATGGCAACACATTGTACTTATGCATTTAAATGGTTAACTTACACTTGGAACGTCAAGATCAGCAACTGCAGAAAAGAAAAATGTATATTAGTAAAAATGTAAAAAGAAAGGCCAGTATGTTGCAAAGAATTCAAAACTGAAAAAAAAACCAATTCATGAGCTTCATACAACAAAGCATGTTAAAGGATTTATTGGCAACAAATTATTACAGTAACTAAATGTGGGAGTTCTTAACAGTTCTGAATAGTTTAATAGATGTTTAAACCCTACTTTCTGATAGCAGAATTAATACAACTTTAATAAAGAACATACAAGCATTCAATTAAGTTAGTTGACAGCTCTAACTAAATTACTCGAGACATGTATCATTGAAATGTACTGGAAGTGTTTACTCACACAATGAATGTCAGTACTGCAACTGTTGACAAAAAAGAAAGTGATTGAAAATGCATATATCTAGCAACTAATTAATAATTAACTGATTTTTTTTATTTTCTGAAAGTAAATACAGCTAAATATGCTAAATAACTAAGAAAGCAGAGATTCTAAGCTTTAATATGGCATATTGGGTGTCTATATTGAGCCTATAATTATTCATAAACACAGCCAGACATTAAGTGTGAAATTTGTTTTGGCCCGCGGGCGGGTCAGGGCGCGTTATTGTGTATTCTGATCATACTGTAGCTGCATTTACTAACAACAAAACGGTAAACTTGTTACTAATAGTGACAATATTTCGTTAACAGATAATGAACCAGAAACTGAGAAATAATATTTAATAGAGGTGTGCCAAAAAATCGATTCACATAAGAATCTTGATTCTCATTTACTACGATTCAGAATCGATTTAAAATGTCCCAAAATCGATTCTGAGGGGCGGGTTTTGGACTGATTTTGGGCTGGGTATTTTTGTTGGACCTGGCAACCCGCTTGTCCCTTCAAACCGAGGTCTTCCAGACACACACAGAGCGTAGTAGGTGTTTGAGAATCACCGGTAAGATGGCAGAACAAGCACTATATTACCTTAGATTAACGTGTAGTTTTAATGTTTTATGGCAGAATGCTTCATAACAAGCATAAAAAAGATCGCTAGTAGTTAGTTTCAGTAACTGTTAGCTAGCTAACAAGCTAACTTTCCAGTTCCACCTTAAATAACGCTACAGGTGGCTGCGGGCTGCAGCATTTAAGGCGGAACGGAAAAATAACAGTAAGCTAATCAGAGCTAATTTCAGCTCCTCATCACAGAGGAATTAAGGAATGGACAATATGAATTAATTTCTCCACCTCCTGCCCCCTTTCTGAAGAAATACAACGACCTTAAATTAACTAGTTAATCAGCAGCTGCTCCTGAACTTTAGCGCTCCACTGCTATCATCACATCAGCCCAGCAGCGTCACCTACACACCACCGCTAGTAGCCTGGTAATAAAGCAGTGTTATTTATTATTTATTTATTGTTCATTAACGTCATTGTGATATCCCAGTGATTCCTCTGTCACTGAGGACCCACATTCCTGCACATTTTATTGTTTTTGTAACACATTACTTGCTCCAGGACCAGTGTATATTATGGAGGGTTTTTTTTTCAATAAGATTCATAAGCCAGAAGCAGAAATTTTTATAATTCAAATCGTTTTGAATCAAAAATCGATTTTGAATCGAATCGTGGCCCCCAAAATCGGAATCGAATCGAATCGTGAGATAGTAATCGATTCCCACCCCTAATATTTAATATATATAATATATTTTAACTGCTGATAAAATATTCACATTATTCAGATAATAAGAATTTCCACTGCTGCGCAGCGTTCAGTCAGAATCAGTGGCAGAGCGTGCTGGGTTAGCTGAACCGGCTTAAACCAGTTTTCAGGGCAGGTCAGGCTGCAGTGGATAGCTAACCGCTAACTAAAATACTGCCACATTAGTTTATAACTGAAAAGCCCAATAGTTAGCCGGGTTAGCTCGGGTCATCTTTTGTTTCTGGAACATTCAGCTACCCGAATTCTGTGTATGAGTGTAAAATTAATCTGTGATTAAAGCAGGAATTCCCTGTATCAGAGCTAATGCTAGCTTGCCTCTCTGAGCTGCCTGTAGTGTTAGCTAGCACGCTAACCTAGCATTATACAAACACAGATATAACGACGTTTTAGCTATATTAACACACGCTGTTAAGTAGTTTATACATATTAGTCAACTATCTAACTAAATACACGAAGTGGACATTAAAAGGGGCGTATTTCGCCGTGTTTTCACCTTTTTCCACACAGAAACTCATTCCAGAGCCGTCAGCTCTACTTACCTCAGAGACCGCAATGATCCGCTCCTTTGACGCACGCGCTCTTAGGCCACGTCTGTGGGTACATCCATTTGACTACATGCTCCCTTCTTCCCTACTCCCTAAGAATTACATTATTTAGATAACAACAAATTTACACACACCCCGTGCATCATATTTCAGACAAAAGGCAATGAAAAACACGGTAACATGTTTTAAGAGTTCAAGGTACATTTCAGTGCTTCAGTGGGTGTAAAATTTTAAGTTTAAGAACTAAGTTAATCCAGGGCACTTCAGATGGAATGAGTGCGCTCCCTCCTTTATAAGCTTGAGTGCACATTTACAGTTTTACTGCCACCTAGCGGTGACAACCCTTTCTGCATTGTTCTTCTGTACTGTGTGTTTTGAGGAGCTGCTGAATAAACTGCTTTGTAGCTTTCTCAACCACTTTTAACCAAAAGTTTTTGGACACTCCTTTATTAGTTAAAGTATTAAAATTTCAATATTTAGCCAAAGGGGTGTGGACACTTCTCTATTAGCTAAAGTATTTGAATTCCATCATTTAGCCAAACGTTTTTGAACACTGCTTTATTAGCCATAGTTTAGCCAAAAGTTTTTGGACTTTAGCTTTTAGCCAAAAATTTTTGGACGTTAGATTTTCGCCAAATGTTTTTGGACTTTGGTATTTAGCGTTTAGCCAAAAGTTAACAGCATATCAACAACTCTTCACACTCTTCAGACAAAAACAGCTTAGTAACCATTTTAACCTTTAAACGTTATTAGCGTACTTTTCCAAGCCAACTTAAAGTTCGTTCACGAACTTTGCCTTTTCTAGTTATTATTATTAAGTTGGCTTGGAAAAGCCAACTTATTGTTCTTCGAAATCTTATTAAGTTGGCTTGGAAAAGCCAACTTCTTGTTCTTCGTAATCTTCTTATTCTTATTATTAAGTTGGCTTGGAAAAGCCAACTTACTGTTCTTCGTAATCTTCTTATTATTAAGTTGGCTTGGAAAAGCCAACTTATTGTTCTTCGTAATCTTCTTCTTATTATTATTATTATTATTAAGTTGGCTTGGAAAAGCCAACTTATTGTTCTTCGTAATCTTCTTATTATTATTATTCCGCGCTTTTTTTGTTGTACGCATCTCCTCCTACAGCTTTTGACGTAGAATCACGAAATTTTACAGTATCGTAGTACCTATAGCGGTTCAGGTTGCTTGTGCTTTTTGAAGCGATATATCATACAGTTTTCGTAAAAACTTCGTAAACGTACGCATTTTTTTCCCATAGGAATGAATGGGGCCAAATTTTAAACGTCCGTAACTGCCACAATTTTTGAGATACGAACACCAAATTCGGCGAGCTTATAGATCTTATCGAGATCTTTAAATAATAATAATAATAATAATAAAAGGTTGCGAAGTGATACAACGTACGGTTTTCGTACAAATGTCGTACGAAGTTTTCCCATAGAAATGAATGGGGGGCCCAGAGTTCTAACTCACACACGAGCAGCTTTGCGCACGGAACCCCTTCTCTCCCCTGCTCCTCCAGTACTGTGAGTGTATGGAGGAGCTGCTGTATGGAGCAGCTATCAGTCAAAAGTTTGGACACCCTGGCACCCCAGCCAGGTTTTAGCAACCACCTATTAACTGCTTAGCAACCAACTGGAAAACGTTAGCAACTGCCTAGCAACCACTTAGCAACACCTTAGCAACCACCTGGAAAACGTTAGCAACTGCCTAGCAACCACTTAGCAACACCTTAACAACCACTAGGAAAACGTTAGCAACCACTTAGCAACCACCTTAGAAACGATAGCAACTGCCTAGCAACCACTTTAGAAATGATAGCAACAGCCTAGCAACCACTTACCAACACCTTAGCAACCATTAGGAAAACGTTAGCAACTGCCTAGCAACCACTTAGCAACCACTTTAGAAATGATAGCAACTGCCTAAAAACCACCTAGCAACACCTTAGCAACCACCCCAGATACCATAGCAACACCTTAGCAACCACCTAGCAACCACCTAGCAACACCTTAGCAACCACCCCGGTTACCATAGCAACACCTTAGCAACCACCTAGCAATACCTTAGCAACCACCTAGCAACCACTTAGCAACCACCTAGCAACCACCCAGCAACACCTTAGCAACCACCCCAGATAACATAGCAACACCTTAGCAACCACCTAGCAACACCTTAGCAACCACCTAGCAACCACCTAGCAACACCTTAGCAACCACCCCGGATACCATAGCAACACCTTAGCAACCACCTAGCAACACCGTAGCAACCACCCCAGATACCATAGCAACACCTTAGCAACCGCATAGCAACACCTTAGCAACCACCTAGCAACATCTTAGCAACCACCCCGGATACCATAGCAACACCTTAGCAACCACCTAGCAACCACCTAGAAACACCTTAGCAACCACCCCAGATACCATAGCAACACCTTAGCAACCACCTAGCAACATCTTAGCAACCACCCCGGATACCATAGCAACACCTTAGCAACCACCTAGCAACCACCTAGAAACACCTTAGCAACCACCCCAGATACCATAGAAACACCTTAGCAACCACCTAGCAACATCTTAGCAACCACCCCGGATACCATAGCAACACCTTAGCAACCACCTAGCAACCACTTAGAAACACCTTAGCAACCACCCCAGATACCATAGCAACACCTTAGCAACCACCTAGCAACACCCTAGCAACCACCTAGCGACACCTTAGCAACCACCCCGGATACCATAGCAACACCTTAGCAACAACCTATCAACACCCTAGCAACACCTTAGCAACTACCTGGTATATGTTAGCAATTGCCTAGCAACCAGTTAGCAATAGCTTAGCAACCACCTGGAAAACGTTAGCAACTGCCTAGCAACCACTTAGCAACACCTTAGCAACCACCTGGAAAACGTTAGCAACTGCCTAGCAACCACTTAGTAACCACCTGGAATACATTAGCAACTTCCTAGCAACCACTTAGCAACCACTTTAGAAATTATAGCGAAGTGATACAACGTACGGTATATTGCGAAGTGATACAACGTACGGTTTTCGTACAAATGTCGTACGAAGTTTTCCCATAGAAATGAATGGGGGGCCTAGAGTTCTAACTCACACACGAGCAGCTTTGCGCACGGAACCCCTTCTCTCCCCTGCTCCTCCAGTACTGTGAGTGTATGGAGGAGCTGCTGTATGGAGCAGCTATCAGTCAAAAGTTTGGACACCCTGGCACCCCAGCCAGGTTTTAGCAACCACCTATTAACTGCTTAGCAACCAACTGGAAAACGTTAGCAACTGCCTAGCAACCACTTAGCAACACCTTAGCAACCACCTGGAAAACGTTAGCAACTGCCTAGCAACCACTTAGCAACACCTTAACAACCACTAGGAAAACGTTAGCAACCACTTAGCAACCACCTTAGAAACGATAGCAACTGCCTAGCAACCACTTTAGAAATGATAGCAACAGCCTAGCAACCACTTACCAACACCTTAGCAACCATTAGGAAAACGTTAGCAACTGCCTAGCAACCACTTAGCAACCACTTTAGAAATGATAGCAACTGCCTAACAACCACCTAGCAACACCTTAGCAACCACCCCAGATACCATAGCAACACCTTAGCAACCACCTAGCAACACCTTAGCAACCACCCCGGTTACCATAGCAACACCTTAGCAACCACCTAGCAATACCTTAGCAACCACCTAGCAACCACTTAGCAACCACCTAGCAACCACCTAGCAACACCTTAGCAACCACCCCAGATAACATAGCAACACCTTAGCAACCACCTAGCAACACCTTAGCAACCACCTAGCAACACCTTAGCAACCACCCCGGATACCATAGCAACACCTTAGCAACCACCTAGCAACACCGTAGCAACCACCCCAGATACCATAGCAACACCTTAGCAACCGCAAAGCAACACCTTAGCAACCACCTAGCAACATCTTAGCAACCACCCCGGATACCATAAAAACACCTTAGCAACCACCTAGCAACCACCTAGAAACACCTTAGCAACCACCCCAGATACCATAGCAACACCTTAGCAACCACCTAGCAACATCTTAGCAACCACCCCGGATACCATAGCAACACCTTAGCAACCACCTAGCAACCACCTAGAAACACCTTAGCAACCACCCCAGATACCATAGAAACACCTTAGCAACCACCTAGCAACATCTTAGCAACCACCCCGGATACCATAGCAACACCTTAGCAACCACCTAGCAACCACTTAGAAACACCTTAGCAACCACCCCAGATACCATAGCAACACCTTGGCAACCACCTAGCAACACCCTAGCAACCACCTAGCGACACCTTAGCAACCACCCCGGATGCCATAGCAACACCTTAGCAACAACCTATCAACACCCTAGCAACCACCTAGCAACACCTTAGCAACTACCTGGTATATGTTAGCAATTGCCTAGCAACCAGTTAGCAATAGCTTAGCAACCACCTGGAAAACGTTAGCAACTGCCTAGCAACCACTTAGTAACCACCTGGAATACATTAGCAACTTCCTAGCAACCACTTAGCAACCACTTTAGAAATTATAGCGAAGTGATACAACGTACGGTATATTGCGAAGTGATACAACGTACGGTTTTCGTACAAATGTCGTACGAAGTTTTCCCATAGAAATGAATGGGGGGCCTAGAGTTCTAACTCACACACGAGCAGCTTTGCGCACGGAACCCCTTCTCTCCCCTGCTCCTCCAGTACTGTGAGTGTATGGAGGAGCTGCTGTATGGAGCAGCTATCAGTCAAAAGTTTGGACACCCTGGCACCCCAGCCAGGTTTTAGCAACCACCTATTAACTGCTTAGCAACCAACTGGAAAACGTTAGCAACTGCCTAGCAACCACTTAGCAACACCTTAGCAACCACCTGGAAAACGTTAGCAACTGCCTAGCAACCACTTAGCAACACCTTAACAACCACTAGGAAAACGTTAGCAACCACTTAGCAACCACCTTAGAAACGATAGCAACTGCCTAGCAACCACTTTAGAAATGATAGCAACAGCCTAGCAACCACTTACCAACACCTTAGCAACCATTAGGAAAACGTTAGCAACTGCCTAGCAACCACTTAGCAACCACTTTAGAAATGATAGCAACTGCCTAACAACCACCTAGCAACACCTTAGCAACCACCCCAGATACCATAGCAACACCTTAGCAACCACCTAGCAACCACCTAGCAACACCTTAGCAACCACCCCGGTTACCATAGCAACACCTTAGCAACCACCTAGCAATACCTTAGCAACCACCTAGCAACCACTTAGCAACCACCTAGCAACCACCTAGCAACACCTTAGCAACCACCCCAGATAACATAGCAACACCTTAGCAACCACCTAGCAACACCTTAGCAACCACCTATCAACCACCTAGCAACACCTTAGCAACCACCCAGGATACCATAGCAACACCTTAGCAACCACCTAGCAACACCGTAGCAACCACCCCAGATACCATAGCAACACCTTAGCAACCGCATAGCAACACCTTAGCAACCACCTAGCAACATCTTAGCAACCACCCCGGATACCATAAAAACACCTTAGCAACCACCTAGAAACACCTTAGCAACCACCCCAGATACCATAGCAACACCTTAGCAACCACCTAGCAACATCTTAGCAACCACCCCGGATACCATAGCAACACCTTAGCAACCACCTAGCAACCACCTAGAAACACCTTAGCAACCACCCCAGATACCATAGAAACACCTTAGCAACCACCTAGCAACATCTTAGCAACCACCCCGGATACCATAGCAACACCTTAGCAACCACCTAGCAACCACTTAGAAACACCTTAGCAACCACCCCAGATACCATAGCAACACCTTAGCAACCACCTAGCAACACCCTAGCAACCACCTAGCGACACCTTAGCAACCACCCCGGATACCATAGCAACACCTTAGCAACAACCTATCAACAACCTAGCAACCACCTAGCAACACCTTAGCAACTACCTGGTATATGTTAGCAATTGCCTAGCAACCAGTTAGCAATAGCTTAGCAACCACCTGGAAAACGTTAGCAACTGCCTAGCAACCACTTAGCAACACCTTAGCAACCACCTGGAAAATGTTAGCAACTGCCTAGCAACCACTTAGTAACCACCTGGAATACATTAGCAAGTTCCTAGCAACCACTTAGCAACCACTTTAGAAATTATAGCGAAGTGATACAACGTACGGTATATTGCGAAGTGATACAACGTACGGTTTTCGTACAAATGTCGTACGAAGTTTTCCCATAGAAATGAATGGGGGGCCTAGAGTTCTAACTCACACACGAGCAGCTTTGCGCACGGAACCCCTTCTCTCCCCTGCTCCTCCAGTACTGTGAGTGTATGGAGGAGCTGCTGTATGGAGCAGCTATCAGTCAAAAGTTTGGACACCCTGGCACCCCAGCCAGGTTTTAGCAACCACCTATTAACTGCTTAGCAACCAACTGGAAAACGTTAGCAACTGCCTAGCAACCACTTAGCAACACCTTAGCAACCACCTGGAAAACGTTAGCAACTGCCTAGCAACCACTTAGCAACACCTTAACAACCACTAGGAAAACGTTAGCAACCACTTAGCAACCACCTTAGAAACGATAGCAACTGCCTAGCAACCACTTTAGAAATGATAGCAACAGCCTAGCAACCACTTACCAACACCTTAGCAACCATTAGGAAAACGTTAGCAACTGCCTAGCAACCACTTAGCAACCACTTTAGAAATGATAGCAACTGCCTAACAACCACCTAGCAACACCTTAGCAACCACCCCAGATACCATAGCAACACCTTAGCAACCACCTAGCAACCACCTAGCAACACCTTAGCAACCACCCCGGTTACCATAGCAACACCTTAGCAACCACCTAGCAATACCTTAGCAACCACCTAGCAACCACTTAGCAACCACCTAGCAACCACCTAGCAACACCTTAGCAACCACCCCAGATAACATAGCAACACCTTAGCAACCACCTAGCAACACCTTAGCAACCACCTAGCAACCACCTAGCAACACCTTAGCAACCACCTAGAAACACCGTAGCAACCACCCCAGATACCATAGCAACACCTTAGCAACCGCATAGCAACACCTTAGCAACCACCTAGCAACATCTTAGCAACCACCCCGGATACCATAAAAACACCTTAGCAACCACCTAGCAACCACCTAGAAACACCTTAGCAACCACCCCAGATACCATAGCAACACCTTAGCAACCACCTAGCAACATCTTAGCAACCACCCCGGATACCATAGCAACACCTTAGCAACCACCTAGCAACCACCTAGAAACACCTTAGCAACCACCCCAGATACCATAGAAACACCTTAGCAACCACCTAGCAACATCTTAGCAACCACCCCGGATACCATAGCAACACCTTAGCAACCACCTAGCAACCACTTAGAAAAACCTTAGCAACCACCCCAGATACCATAGCAACACCTTAGCAACCACCTAGCAACACCCTAGCAACCACCTAGCGACACCTTAGCAACCACCCCGGATACCATAGCAACACCTTAGCAACAACCTATCAACACCCTAGCAACCACCTAGCAACACCTTAGCAACTACCTGGTATATGTTAGCAATTGCCTAGCAACCAGTTAGCAATAGCTTAGCAACCACCTGGAAAACGTTAGCAACTGCCTAGCAACCACTTAGCAACACCTTAGCAACCACCTGGAAAACGTTAGCAACTGCCTAGCAACCACTTAGTAACCACCTGGAATACATTAGCAACTTCCTAGCAACCACTTAGCAACCACTTTAGAAATTATAGCAACTGCCTAGCAACCAGTTAGCAACACCTTAGCAACCACCAGGAAAACGTTAGAAACTGCCTAGCAACAGCTTAGCAACCACTTTAGAAATGAGAGCAACTGCCTAGCAACCACTTAGCAACCACCTGGAATACGTTAGTAACTGCCTAGCAACCAGTTAGCTACACCTTAACAACCACCTGGAAAACGTTATCAACTGCATAGCAACAACTTAGCAACCACTCTAGAAATGATAGCAACTGCCTAGCAACCAAATAGCAACAGCTTAGCAACCACCTGAAAAACATAAGCAAATGCCTAGCAACCACTTAGCAATCATGTGGAATATGTTAGCAACTGCTTAGCAACCACCTAGCAATCACGTGGAATATGTTAGCAACTGCCTAGCAACCACTTAGCAACCAATTTAGAAATGCTAGTAACTGCCTAGCAACCACTTAGCAACACCTTAGCAACCAACTGGAAAACGTTAGCAACTGCCTAGCAACACCTAGCAACACCTTAACAACCACCTAGCAACACCTTAGCAAACACCCCGGAGACCATAGCAACACCCTAGCAACCACCTAGCAACCGCCTAGCAACACCTTAGCAACCACCCCAGATACCATAGCAACACCTTAGCAACCACCTAGCAACATCTTAGCAACCAGCTAGCAATCACCTAGCAACACCTTAGCAACCACCCCGGATACCATAGCAATACCTTAGCAAACACCTAGCAACATCTTAGCAACCACCCCGGATACCATAGCAACACCTTAGCAACCACCTAGCAACCACCTAGAAACACCTTAGCAAGCACCCCAGATACCATAGCAACACCTTAGCAACCACTTAGCAACATCTTAGCAACCACCCCGGATACCATAGCAACACCTTAGCAACCACCTAGCAACCACCTAGAAACACCTTAGCAACCACCCCAGATACCATAGAAACACCTTAGCAACCAACTAGCAACATCTTAGCAACCACCCCGGATACCATAGCAACACCTTAGCAACCACCTAGCAACCACTTAGAAACACCTTAGCAACCACCCCAGATACCATAGCAACACCTTAGCAACCACCTAGCAACACCCTAGCAACCACGTAGCGACACCTTAGCAACCACCCAGGATACCATAGCAACACCTTAGCAACCACCTAGCAACACCTTAGCAACCACCTAGCAACCACCTAGCAACACCTTAGCAACCACCCCGGTTACCATAGCAACACCTTAGCAACCACCTAACAACACCCTAGCAACCACGTAGCAACATCTTAGCAACCACCCCAGATACCATAGCAACACCTTAGCAACAACCTAGCAACACCTTAGCAACCACCTAGCAACACCTTAGCAACTACCTGGTATATGTTAGCAATTGCCTAGCAACCAGTTAGCAATAGCTTAGCAACCACATGGAAAACATTAGCAACCGCCTAGCAACAGCTTAGCAACCTTTTCAGAAATGATAGCAACTGCCTAGCAACACATTAGCAATCAAAAGTTTAACCAAAAGTTTTACGATTTCAGCATTTAAACAAGCGTTTTTAGATTTCAGTGTTTAATCAAACATTTTTAGATTTCAGCGTTTAACCAAACGTTTTTAGATTTCAGCGTTTAATCAAACGTTTTTAGATTTCAGCGTTTAACCAAACGTTTTTAGATTTCAGCGTTTAACCAAACGTTTTTAGATTTTCAGCGTTTAACCAAACGTTTTTAGATTTCAGCGTTTAGAAATTATAGCAACTGCCTAGCAACCAGTTAGCAACACCTGAGCAACCACCTGGAAAACGTTAGCAACTGCCTAGCAACCACTTAGCAACACCTTAGCAACCACCTGGAAAACGTTAGCAACTGCCTTGCAACCACTTAGCAACAACTTAGCAACCACCTGGAAAACGTTAGCAACTGCCTAGCAACCAGGTAGCAACACCTTAGCAACCACTAGGAAAACGTTAGAAACTGCCTAGCAACAGCTTAGCAACCACTTTAGAAATGAAAGCAACTGCCTAGCAACCACTTAGCAACACCTTAACAACCACTAGGAAAACATTAGCAACTGCTTAGCAACCACTTTAGAAATTATAGCAACTGCCTAGCGACCACTTAGCAACCACCTGGAATACGTTAGCAACTGCCTAGCAACCAGTTTGCTACACCTTAGCAACCACCTGGAAAACGTTATCAACTGCATAGCAACCACTTAGCAACCACTCTAGAAATGATATCAACTGCCTAGCAACCAAATAGCAACAGCTTAGCAACCACCTGAAAAACGTTAGCAACTGCCTAGCAACCACTTAGCAACACCTTAGCAACCACCTGGAAAACGTTAGCAACTGCCTAGCAACAGCTTAGCAACCACTTTAGAAATGACAGCAACTGCCTAGCAACCACTTAGTAACCACGTGGAATATGTTAGCAACTGCCTAGCAACCACTTTAGACATTATAGAAACTGCCTAGCAACCACTAAGCAACCACTTAGCAACCACATGGAAAACGTTAGCAACTGCCTAGCAACCACTTAGCAACCACTTTAGAAACACCTTAGCAACCGCATAGCAACACCTTAGCAACCACATAGCAACCACCTAGCAACACCTTAGCAACCACCCCAGATACCATAGCAACACCTTAGCAACCACCTAGCAACACCTTAGCAACCACCTAGCAACCACCTAGCAACACCTTAGCAACCACCCTGGATACCATAGCAACACCCTAGCAACCACCTAGCAACACCTTAGCAACCACCCTGGATACCATTGCAACCGCATAGCAACACCTTAGCAACCACCTAGCAACCACCTAGCAACACCTTAGCAACCACCCCGGATACCATAGCAACACCTTAGCAACCGCATAGCAACACCTTAGCAACCACCTAGCAACCAACTAGCAACACCCTAGCAACCACCTAGCAACACCTTAGCAACCACCCCAGATACCATAGCAACACCTTAGCAACCACCTAGCAAGACCCTAGCAACCACCTAGCAACACATTAGCAACCACCCTGGATACCATAGCAACACCTTAGCAACGACCTAGCAACACGTTAGCAACCACCTAGCAACATCTTAGCAACCACCCCGGATACCATAGCAACACCTTAGCAACAACCTAGCAACACCCTAGCAACCACCTAGCAACCACCTGGTATATGTTAGCAATTGCCTAGCAACCAGTTAGCAACAGCTTAGCAACCACCTGGAAAACATTAGCAACTGCCTAGCAACAGCTTAGCAACCACTTCAGAAATGATAGCAACCGCCTAGCAACACATTAGCAATCAAAAGTTTAACCAAAAGTTTTACGATTTCAGCATTTAAACAAGCGTTTTTAGATTTCAGCGTTTAACCAAACATTTTTAGATTTCAGCGTTTAATCAAACGTTTATAGATTTCAGCGTTTAACCAAACGTTTTTAGATTTCAGCGTTTAACCAAACGTTTTTAGATTTCAGCGTTTAATCAAACGTTTTTAGATTTCAGCGTTTAATCAAACATTTTTAGATTTCAGCGTTTAACCAAAGTTTTTAGATTTCAGCGTTTAATCAAACGTTTTTAGATTTCAGCGTTTTTGGCATTTAGCGTTTAGCCAAAAGTTAACAGCATATCAATGACTCTTCACACTCTTCAGACGGAAAAAGCTTAGCAACCATTTTAACTATTTAACGTTATTAGTGTTCTTTTCCAAGCCAACTTAAAGTTCGTTCACGAACTTTACCTTTTCTAGTTATTATTATTATTCCGCGCTTTTTTTGTTGTACGCATCTCCTCCTACAGCTTTTGACGTAGAATCACGAAATTTTACAGTATCGTAGTACCTATAGCGGTTCAGGTTGCTTGTGCTTTTTGAAGCGATATATCGTACGGTTTTCGTAAAAACTTCGTAAACGTACGCATTTTTTTCCCATAGGAATGAATGGGGCCAAATTTTAAACGTCCGTAACTGCCACAATTTTTGAGATACGAACACCAAATTCGGCGAGCTTATAGATCTTATCGAGATCTTTAAATTAATACGACGTACGGTTTTCGTACAATTGTCGTACAAAGTTTTCCCATAGAAATGAATGGGGGGCCCAGAGTTCCATCTCACACACGAGAGGCTCTGCGCACGGAACCCCTTCTCTCCCCTGCTCCTCCAGTACTGTGAGTGTATGGAGGAGCTGCTGTATGGAGCAGCTATCAGTCAAAAGTTTGGACACCCCGGCACCCCAGCCAGGGTTTAGCAACCACCTATTAACTGCTTAGCAACCACCTTAGCAACCACCTGGAAAACGTTAGCAACTGCCTAGCAACCACTTAGCAACACCTTAGCAACCACCTAGCAATCACGTGGAATATGTTAGCAACTGCCTAGCAACCACTTAGCAACCAATTTAGAAATGATAGTAACTGCCTAGCAACCACTTAGTAACCACCTGGAATACATTAGCAACTTCCTAGCAACCACTTAGCAACCACTTTAGAAATTATAGCAACTGCCTAGCAACCAGTTAGCAACACCTTAGCAACCACCAGGAAAACGTTAGAAACTGCCTAGCAACAGCTTAGCAACCACTTTATAAATGAGAGCAACTGCCTAGCAACCACTTAGCAACCACCTGGAATACGTTAGTAACTGCCTAGCAACCAGTTAGCTACACCTTAACAACCACCTGGAAAACGTTATCAACTGCATAGCAACAACTTAGCAACCACTCTAGAAATGATAGCAACTGCCTAGCAACCAAATAGCAACAGCTTAGCAACCACCTGAAAAACATAAGCAACTGCCTAGCAACCACTTAGCAATCATGTGGAATATGTTAGCAACTGCTTAGCAACCACCTAGCAATCACGTGGAATATGTTAGCAACTGCCTAGCAACCACTTAGCAACCAATTTAGAAATGATAGTAACTGCCTAACAACCACTTAGCAACACCTTAGCAACCAACTGGAAAACGTTAGCTACTGCCTAGCAACACCTAGCAACACCTTAGCAACCACCCCAGGTACCATAGCAACACCTTAGCAACCGCATAGCAACACCTTAGCAACCACCTAGCAACACCTTAGCAACCACCCAGGATACCATAGCAACACCTTAGCAACCGGACAGCAACACCTTAGCAACCACCTAGCAACACCCTAGCAACCACCTAGCAACACCTTAGCAACCGCCCCAGATACCATAGCAACACCTTAGCAACCACCTAGCAACACCCTAGCAACCACTTAGCAACCACCTAGCAACCACCTTAGCAACCACCCCAGATACCATAGCAACACCCTAGCAACCACCTACTAACCACTTTAGAAATGATAGAAACATGCCTAGCAACCAGTTAGCAACCACTTAGCAACCACATGGAAAACGTTAGCATCTGCCTAGCAACCACTTAGCAACTACTTTAGAAATGATAGCAACTGCCTAGCAACCAGTTAGGAACACCTTAGCAACCACATGGAAAACGTTAGCAACTGCCTAGCAACCACTTAGCAACCACTTAAGAAATGATAGCAACTGCCTAGCAACCACTTAGCATCACCTTAGCAACCACCTGGAAAACGTTAGCAACTGCCTAACAACAGCTTAGCAACCACTTTAGAAATGACAGCAACTGCCTAGCAACCACTTAGTAACCACATTGAATACATTAGCAACTGCCTAGCAACCAGGTAGCAACATGTTAGCAACCACCTGGAAAATGTTAGCAACTGCCTAGCAACAGCTTAGCAACTGCTTTAGAAATGACATCAACTGCCTTCCAACCAGTCAGCAACACCTTAGCAACCACCTGGAAAGCATTAGCAACTGCCTAGCAACCAGGTAGCAACACCTTAGCAACCACCTGAAAAACGTTAGCAACTGCCTAGCAACCAGTTTAGAAATGATAGCAACTGCATAGCAACCAGTTAGCAACACCTTAGTAACCACCTAGAAAATGATAGCAACTGCCTAGCAACCACTTAATAACATCTTAGCAACCACCTGGAAAATGTACGCAACTGCCTAGCAACCAGTTAGCAACTACTTAGCAACCATAAGGAATATGTTAGCAACTGCCTAACAACAGCTTAGCAACCACCTGGTATATGTTAGCAACTGCCTAGCAACCAGTTAGCAACAGCTTAGCAACCATAGTTTAACCATAGTTATAGTTTTTGGATTTCAGTATTTAACCAAAAGTTTTTAGATTTCAGCATTTTCAAAAGTTTTTAGATTTCAGCATTTTCAAAAGTTTTTAGATTTCAGCATTTAACTAAAAGTTTTTAAATTTCAGCATTTAACTAAAAGTTTTTAGATTTCAGCATTTAACTAAAAGTTTTTAAATTTCAGCATTTAACTAAAAGTTTTTAGATTTCAGCATTTAACCAAACGTTTTTAGATTCCAGCATTTTCAAAAGTTTTTAGATTTCAGCATTTAACTAAAAGTTTTTAGATTTCAGAATTTAACTAAAAGTTTTTAGATTTCAGCATTTAACCAAATGTTTTTAGATTTCAGCATTTAACTAAAAGTTTTTAGATTTCAGCATTTAACCAAACGTTTTTAGATTCCAGCATTTTCAAAAGTTTTTAGATTTCAGCATTTAACTAAAAGTTTTTAGATTTCAGCATTTAACTTAAAGTTTTTAGATTTCAGCATTTAACTAAATGTTTTTAGATTTCAGCATTTTCAAAAGTTTTTAGATTTCAGCATTTTCAAAAGTTTTTAGATTTCAGCATTTAACTAAAAGTTTTTAGATTTCAGCATTTTCAAAAGTTTTTAGATTTCAGCATTTAACTAAAAGTTTTTAGATTTCAGCATTTAACTAAAAGTTTTTGGATTTCAGCATTTAACTAAAAGTTTTTAGATTTCAGCATTTAACTAAAAGTTTTTGGATTTCAGCATTTAACTAAAAGTTTTTGGATTTCAGCATTTAACTAAAAGTTTTTAGATTTCAGCATTTAACCAAATGTTTTTAGATTCCAGCATTTTCAAAAGTTTTTAGATTTCAGCATTTAACTAAAAGTTTTTAGATTTCAGCATTTAACTAAAAGTTTTTAGATTTCAGCATTTAACTAAAAGTTTTTAGATTTCAGCATTTAACCAAATGTTTTTAGATTTCAGCATTTAACTAAAAGTTTTTAGATTCCAGCATTTAACTAAAAGTTTTTAGATTTCAGCATTTAACTAAAAGTTTTTAGATTTCAGCATTTTCAAAAGTTTTTAGATTTCAGCATTTAACTAAAAGTTTTTGGATTTCAGCATTTAACTAAAAGTTTTTGGATTTCAGCATTTAACTAAAAGTTTTTGGATTTCAGCATTTAACTTAAAGTTTTTAGATTTCAGCATTTAACTTAAAGCTTTTAGATTTCAGCATTTAACTAAAAGTTTTTAGATTTCAGTATTTAACTAAAAGTTTTTAGATTTCAGTATTTAACCAAACATTTTTAGATTCCAGCATTTTCAAAAGTTTTTAGATTTCAGCATTTAACTTAAAGTTTTTAGATTTCAGCATTTAACTAAAAGTTTTTAGATTTCAGCATTTAACCAAATGTTTTTAGATTTCAGCATTTTCAAAAGTTTTTAGATTTCAGCATTTTCAAAAGTTTTTAGATTTCAGCATTTAACTAAAAGTTTTTAGATTTCAGCATTTAACTAAAAGTTTTTGGATTTCAGCATTTAACTAAAAGTTTTTAGATTTCAGCATTTAACTAAAAGTTTTTGGATTTCAGCATTTAACTAAAAGTGTTTGGATTTCAGCATTTAACTAAAAGTTTTTAGATTTCAGCATTTAACTAAAAGTTTTTAGATTTCAGCATTTAACTAAAAGTTTTTGGATTTCAGCATTTAACTAAAAGTTTTTAGATTTCAGCATTTAACTAAAAGTTTTTAGATTTCAGCATTTAACTAAAAGTTTTTGGATTTCAGCATTTAACTAAAAGTTTTTAGATTTCAGCATTTAACTAAAAGTTTTTGGATTTCAGCATTTAACTAAAAGTTTTTGGATTTCAGCATTTAACTAAAAGTTTTTAGATTTCAGCATTTAACCAAATGTTTTTAGATTCCAGCATTTTCAAAAGTTTTTAGATTTCAGCATTTAACTAAAAGTTTTTAGATTTCAGCATTTAACTAAAAGTTTTTAGATTTCAGCATTTAACTAAAAGTTTTTAGATTTCAGCATTTAACCAAATGTTTTTAGATTTCAGCATTTAACTAAAAGTTTTTAGATTCCAGCATTTAACTAAAAGTTTTTAGATTTCAGCATTTAACTAAAAGTTTTTAGATTTCAGCATTTTCAAAAGTTTTTAGATTTCAGCATTTAACTAAAAGTTTTTGGATTTCAGCATTTAACTAAAAGTTTTTGGATTTCAGCATTTAACTAAAAGTTTTTGGATTTCAGCATTTAACTTAAAGTTTTTAGATTTCAGCATTTAACTTAAAGCTTTTAGATTTCAGCATTTAACTAAAAGTTTTTAGATTTCAGTATTTAACTAAAAGTTTTTAGATTTCAGTATTTAACCAAACATTTTTAGATTCCAGCATTTTCAAAAGTTTTTAGATTTCAGCATTTAACTTAAAGTTTTTAGATTTCAGCATTTAACTAAAAGTTTTTAGATTTCAGCATTTAACCAAATGTTTTTAGATTTCAGCATTTTCAAAAGTTTTTAGATTTCAGCATTTTCAAAAGTTTTTAGATTTCAGCATTTAACTAAAAGTTTTTAGATTTCAGCATTTAACTAAAAGTTTTTGGATTTCAGCATTTAACTAAAAGTTTTTAGATTTCAGCATTTAACTAAAAGTTTTTGGATTTCAGCATTTAACTAAAAGTGTTTGGATTTCAGCATTTAACTAAAAGTTTTTAGATTTCAGCATTTAACCAAATGTTTTTAGATTCCAGCATTTTCAAAAGTTTTTAGATTTCAGCATTTAACTAAAAGTTTTTAGATTTCAGCATTTAACTAAAAGTTTTTGGATTTCAGCATTTAACTAAAAGTTTTTAGATTTCAGTATTTAACCAAACGTTTTTAGATTCCAGCATTTTCAAAAGTTTTTAGATTTCAGCATTTAACCAAAATATTTTGGACTTACATATTCTTATGTATTATTTAAAAAAAATACAGAAAGAACATAAGCATGGCCAACTACACTCTCTCAGACTCGGAAAAGCAACATGGCCCCCTAAAATGAGAACAATTTACAAATACTCTGCATAGTATTTATTTTTATTGAAACAATCACACATACCCCCCCCCCCACCCCCCCCCCCACCCCCAACCACACACACACATGCATAAATACTGTGCAAAAACAGTGGTGTTCACATTTCACATCCCCCCCCACACACAAAAAATCTATGCAGGAATAGTATTGTTCACTTATCACATCACACATACTAGCCTCACAAATATATATACATACTGTGCAAAGAGTGTTGATGACTTATCACAACACACAGTAAAATTAACAAACACACACATACTCAAATAAATACTATGCAAAAATAGTTGATGCCTTATTACATCACACAGACTAAACTCAACACACACACACATACACACATATATAAATACTGTTCAAAAAATGTTGTTCACTTATCACCACACATACTAAACTCAACCAACACACACACTGACACACATATTCAAATACAAAACTGTGAAAAAAGTGTTTTTCACTTAGCACATTACACACACTGAACTCAACACACACATGTCTAAATAAAAAATAGTGTTGATGCCTAATCACATCACTCACATAAATACTGTGCAAAAATGTTGTTGCCTTATCACATCACACACTAAACTCAACACACACACACACACTAAAACATACACTTACATAAATACTGTGCAAAAATAGTGTTGTTCACTTATCTCATCACACACACATAATACAAGACAACACTTGCCACACACGTGAATAACAAATAAATTATACATCAAAAAATAACCTAAAAGCCATGTGATTTAAATAAAACAAAAGAACAAAGTCACACTGCCCCCAACTTTGTTCAAGTGCAGTAAATGAGTAAGTATGAGTGCAGTAAATTAATAGTCCTAGTCCCAACTGACAATCACCTCCTTTTTAAGGGCAACAACAACAAAAGGGGTAACTTATTCCCACTGTTTTATTATTCTGATCAGCTCAGGTATTTTGCTTTGGTGCCAGGAATATACAGTTTTTTTCTGTGTTGCTGCTTATCAAAGTTCTCTGTGTAGCCCCTGGACTCTCCGTTGTGTTGGGGTTGTTGCTTTCCTATGAGCCACATGGGGAGATGATAAGGAGATGGGAAACTTCTGGTGGTAGTGCACTTGTGGTGCTTGGCAGTGTTCTCCGTGCAGCCCCTGGACTGTCCACTGTGGCTGTTGGGGTGTTGCTGTCCCTTAAACCATGTAAAGAGATAGGGAGCTTTGGTAGTGGACTAGTGGTGCTTGGCAGAGTTGTCTGTGCAGCCCCTGGACTGTCCACTGTGGCTGTTGAGGTGTTGCCATCCCTCAAACCATGTAGAGAGATGGGGGAGGGTTAGGTAGTGCTCTGGAGGAGCCGGGTGCCTGGCAAGTTGGAGGGGTTCTCTGTGCAACTGAAGTCTCCATAGTGTTGGGGTTGTTGCTCTGTGCTGCCCATAAAGTGTCCATTGTGGCTGTTGAGGTGTTGCTGTTCCTCAATGTAAAGAGAGGGGGTTGGCCTTGGGTGGTGCACTGAGCGTGCTTGTAGCCTTGGGCTATTCCAGCAATGCAGAGTAAACACTCTAACTCTCTTGGCTGACTGAAGTCTCTGGCCTTTTCTCAGCACTCTGCATTCAACTGCCACCAGAAAATTTAAGCCAAGAACACCTGTGTACCCCCCCCCCCACCCCCCCCTCCCCACCCCCACCCCCCCACACCAAACAATAACAGGAGGAGATCAACTGTGGAACTTTCACAGCTTTCTCAGGCTGCCAGAGAGCTTGGTGGGGCTCTCTGTGTAGCCTTGGGCCATTCTGGTGCACCTGGCCACTTGTGATTGAATGGAGCTATGCATTAGCCACGTGCTGACCATCTGATGTGTTAGGCATATATTTTTACAAATGTGGAGTTGTTTCTATAATGTCAGTAGCTTTTACTAATTTGTCAGTGGTTGCACAGTGATTGACTATACGTAGTTCTGGAACAGAGAACATGTGTTAGTGTTTTGAAATAATTAGTTAATGTGGATCCAGGTTTTTGTGTTGTGAGAACAAAATGTGCTTTTGTGCAGGAAATCAACTATTCGGTTTATTGTATAAGGTGGGTGTGTTGCTGTATTTAGAGTTTAGGAAAAGTGTCTAAAGTACTGATAAACGCTTCTTAGCAGCTGTAAAAAACTGTAAAGAATCTTAGTTAGACATTTGAAAACAAGCTAAAATGAAAAGGTACAAACTATTTTTAAATGGTACGGAGTAGAAAGTAAAAATGAAGATGTAAAAATAATTATTCCTATAAAGTGTAGATAACCTACATTTCTACTTAAGTAAAGTAACAAAGTATTTGTTCTTTATAATTTGACACCTCTGGAAATAAATAGTTCTTCTACAATAAGAGAGAAGGATAAAAAGAGTGTGTGGCAGTGTTCAAATAAAAGTAAGGATTATTTTTATATTTGTGTATTTTAATTGTGCACATATGGAACTAAGGCTAATGACATTTATAATAACATTTTTCTAGAGTTTGACAACAATGTCATGTCCCTACCTTGCTCCTTTTTTACTGAATGACTGCCACAGACTATTTTTGTCTACACAGTAGTTCTATATAATAAATATCACTCAATTACTTAAAATGTACTTAAAAAAACAAACGTGATGCATTTCTGTAATGTCACTAGCTTTTATTTTTTTCACAGTGGTTGCACAGTGATTGACTAAAGAAAAAATGGTGTCTAAAGTACTGGTAAACGTTTTCTTAGCAGCTATAAAAAAAACTGTAGTAGGAAATATGTGTAATGCTTCTGGAGGACATTCTTTAATGTTTAATGACCTGTTCCAACATAAATGTTTTTATTTGTATAAGTAAGTACTTTCTTTTGATTAATACCTAAAAAAATGTATACATGATTTTATTATGCATTCTAAATATACTGGTTTGCACTACATACACTCCGTTTGTTATAATGTCTATTTTATTATACCACACAATATACAGGATTATGGTAGCTGTAGTATGTATTTAGAATTCCTGATGCAACACTGTTTGGGTTAGAAATAAAAACTGGATCTAATAGTGTGTTTTTCTCCGTTGTAGCATGATTAATAATCTGTGTGAATCCTTTTGATTGGAATAAGTTTAGAATGGGTTTGTTCATGTTACTCAGTTGATCTTCATTAAAGTCTCCACATACCACAGCAGGTTTGTAGTCCATGATCTCCAGGAAGTTCAAAAGGGCATCTAGGTTTTGCATGAAGTCTGTAGTTTGGAGGTCTGTACACAACTGCAATCACAACCTGTTTTGGAGAATCAACCTTTAATAGCAAAAACTCCAGATCTGTGACATTCTGCACATATTGCACTGGACGGGCCTGAAGGTGATTTTTAACATAAATGGCAACCCCTCCTCCACTTTTGTTGGATAGATGAGTGTAGTTAGTGTAGGAAACATGTCTGTTACGCTGATACATTCTATAACCATTCAACTGAAGACAGTCAGGAACAGCAGAACCGGTCAGATGAGTCTCAGTCAGACACAGAACATCTGATAGGAGGAGTTCATGATGGGTTTTGATATCTTCAATATGACTCTGTAGACCCTCTGTGTTGTGATGTATTATCTTCAGTGTTGAGCTCAGATTTGGGTCTCTTGCAATGTGCAGAAGTGGCTGGACAGTACACAGGTCAGCTTTGGGCATGTTCTCCAGTGCAGCGCTGATTTCAGGATCACAGAAAATTTTCTTTTCATCAAAGTCAATAATGTGTAGTCCAGTAAGTGATGTAGTTCTGCTCAGTGCAACAAAAGCCATGCCTGGTTCAAATATTTTCTTTAGTGACACGACAGCAGAATGAGTTGTCATTCCCTGAACTTTATGAACAGTGCATGCAAAGGCTAACTTTAAAGGAAACTGTCTTCGAACTGTTCCTTTCTTTTTCAGACTTTCCTCTTCTCTCTCAATGTAAACGAGATTATCAGTTTCTCCAGGTACTTTATTGCGGTGTTTCCTTCCTGCATCAGCATTATCCAGCTCAACACCGATCATCTGAACCACAGGAACACTGTTACAGGTCTGTGTGATTATTTTAGCCACTTTACCAAAAGATCCATTCACCAGCCCAGATTCTACATCAATATTTCTGGTGATCATCACTCGTGCACCAACTGCCACCTGTAGTCTGTCCATTAGATCACCTTTCTCTCCTTTAAAAGGGGCACCCTGTTTCTGCATCTGTCCTGATCGAGGGTCTTTCTTATAATCCTCTGCATCTATATTAGTGATATCTGAAAATCGTGTGGTTATGGCTGCTGAGTTAAAATCATCCACCTCTTTATTAGTAGGAAATATGTGTAAGGCTTCTTGGGGACAGTCTTCAATAGGTTTAATGACCTGTTCCAGCATACATCTGTCAGCATCAGTCAGAGCTTCATGTTTCTGTTTCACTCTCAGTCTGTTCAGCAGCTCAGCAAAGGCAAGATCATCTTTCTGACGCATGATTTCAGTCAGTGTGATCATCTTAAAGTGATCTCTCCAGAAGTCCAGCACATGATCCTCATACACACACAGTGGCCTGGCCCTTCCTAGTGGTGGTAACTGCTGGAAATCACCGACAGCCATAATAGAAATGTTACCAAAGGGTTTATCATTTCCCTTAATCTGCTGCAATCTCCAATTTACATAGGCGAATAATGGTTTAGACACCATGGATATTTCATCAATGATCATGATCTGTAAATTAGAAAAGTTTGCTCTGATCTCATCCAGACTGTTTCCAAGTCCCTGATATGGAGGTTTCAGGCTTCTCGGGAGTTTCAGGAGTGCATGGAGTGTTTTTCCATTAATGTTATGACTGGCACAGCCGGTAAATGCACTCAGAAGCACTGTGGGTTTGGACATATCAGCTTCCTCTCTTACACATGGCAGTTTCTGTAAGATTTTGGTGGCCTCTGCAAACACAGACTTAATAAGGTGACTTTTTCCTGTTCCTGCTGTTCCAGCTACATAATAAAAAAACGGTTCTGGATTTTCATTCTGCACTTTTCTTTTACACCAATCCCTTATCTTATAGAACACAGCAGCTTGTGTCTCATTCAGGCTCTGATACATTTTTCTGATCACTGCAGGATTCACCTGTGGAGCTTCTATTACAGGCATGGCTGTTCTGTTATCAGATGTGGATGGAGCGAAATCTGGAACATCATCTGCTTCAGTTATATCAGTGGGATCTGTGGGTTCTTGCTCAATCATGCACTCTAATCTGATCAGTTCATTTGTTGGAGCCAAGTTAGTCCAGGCATCTTCAATAGGACCATTCTGTTCAAAATTCTCAATGGCCTTATCAATAGCTTCACTGTGCTTTTCATACTTCTTTCTGTTCTCATTTACAGTGGTGTAAACACGCTGCAGTGTGTCTGTTCCTGGGAGTTTAACTGAGGCAAAGGCATAAAAGGCTTCATACGTGTTGAACTGAGCAGTTTTAAGCTGTGAGCTGCTGCGGTGTGGCAGGTACAATTTTAGTACTGTTCCATAAAATTTTTCTGGATGTTTCTGTTGTGAAAAACGTGCAAATCGAATGATGGCAGGCTTTCCTCTGGTTCGCTTTTTGATGTGTCCCATGTCATTCTGCAGTGGAAGTACATTTTTACCCTTTCTCTGATCTGCATAAACAACCCGATATTCACTTGCAAATTCAGCCATGCACATGTTCTCAAACTCTGGTGTTTCAGGTCTGGCCATGTACTTTTCTGCTAATCCAGTCATCCACACATTCTCATCATCAGGGGCTTTGTCCTGTAAGCAGCTCATAGGCAGACTCATCTTTACTGCATTATCATCAGTGGGTATGAAAATCACAGCACGGGATGATGATTTCAGTTTTAGACTGCAGGTTCGAGCTACAGCTTCCTGTGCACTGACTTCTCTGTTTTTAGCATAGGCATGCATCACCTGTTTCATGCTTTCTTTTTCAGATGTGGTGGGACACATTTCTTTTATCACTCCTTTCAGGTATTCACTCATCTCATGTTCACCTTTTGAGATGTATGACAGAATGTACATTATACAGGTGTATGGGTTCAGGATGAACTGTATATCCATGTTGGCATCCCAGGCTCTGAGCAGCAATGGATTGTAGCCGTTTACCCAGCAATCATTTGGTTCAAGTTGCATTATAACTACACTTGCTGAACTGAGACTGTTTACATTGTCTTTGTACTCTTCGTACGTCATTTTTACAGTTTCTAGCAGCTGTGTGATGCTTTCAAAGTTCTGAGTCTTATCATTCAGCAGATCCCACACTGGCTGAAGCTTTGATTTAGCTTGTGTCACAGGTTCATCTTTTTCTGCACCTTCATCATCTGAGTCAGTGTCAGGGGGTGGTCTGGGGCGTGTAATGAGTGTTTTCATCATGGGGGGTTTAGGAAATCCAAACCTGCAGTGTTTATTATTCTTTTTGCATGATTTAGAGTGATTTCTGCTGTGTGTTTGAACTTCTGAGACAATTCTGTTCAGTTCAGGGTCTGTGTTTGGGTCTGGCAGTTTGCATGAGACGTGTCTGTCAATGAAATCACAAACATCCTGATCTTGGTCATTCTCAAACTCTGGAGCACCTTTTACCCAGAATAAGCAGTGAATGTGTGGAGAGCCTCTCTGTTGGAACTCAACGCGAAAAAAGAAGTCAACGATCTGACCAATGGGCTGAGCAGGAGACTGAATAAGGTTCATAAGAGCTTCTACACGTTTCTCAAACATGCGCATGGCTGTGACAGGATTACTGCGCAGTATCTCACATTTCTCTGACCAGTCCAGGGATGCAAAGTCCACAGATTCACCTTGCTGTGCTTTAATTGCTGTGATCACTTCGGGCCATCTCATTTCTGCAGCACTGAATGTACAGAAGAATGTGGGAGTTCCTAATTGACGAAGCATTGCAAAAAGGTCTCTGAGTGTTTTCTGCCAAAAGGCTGGTGTCCCACGAAGGGGTTGCATAAAACGGCTTCCCTCATTATTGTGTATGAGTTTCTCTAATTCACGTTTGTCCTGTAAGAGTGCACTGTTGATTTTCCGGCCTTCACGTGTCACTGATTTTGCTTTTCTCAGCTGGATTGACATGCTGGAAGTTGCTTGATTCATTTCAGTAACAAACTGAGCAAAGAAAATGTAGTTTGTGTCTCTTGCAAAGCGATTATCAGCAGAAAACAGCCTGGCATTAAAATATCTGCTGGGTGAGAGAGCTGTGTGTCTGTCTGGTTCATCAAATGTGTTTTCACCTGTTGGAAACTGAACAGGAAAAGCCATTGCTTCCAGTTTAGGAACTTTAAACATGCTTACTGGATTGTTTTTCTCAGCTGGGGCAATGCAAAATATTCCATCATTGAATGACAACAGATGCTGACCGAGATCTGGAGGTTGTAGACATGTGTCTAATGCAAGACCTGTGTTCTGTTCTGTGCTTTCAGCCTCATTATCTACATCATGTTCACTCTCAGGGTTCTGCTCTACTGTTTCATCATTGTCAGAGTTCGTGTTCAAGTCTAATTCATCTTCTGGAATATCATCAGCATTTATTTGGTCTGGAAAATCATCAAATAATTCATCCTGCTCCACATTGTTTATTACAATGTCTCTGTATTCAGAATGGATTTCCTTCAGTTTAAGTAAGGCAGACAGGACCTTCTGCATAGATATGGTCTGGAACTGATAATGGCCTGAGTAACACAGTCGTCTTTTCAGCTTTACTGTGAGCCGAAGCGATGGAAGGCATTCTCCCTTTACTCAAATTATCATGACAGCTGTGGCAGATCCACTCATTTTTCATTTCTTCAGGTGCACAGCTATCAGGACACTCAGAGGAACAGGTGTGAACATATTTTCCAGTCAAGCAAGTTGAAGTTATTGCTGGATTTTTTTGATAGTTTGTGTGATCACACAGACGGACCTGATCAGAAAATAATGCTCTGTGACAGACTGTGCAAATGTAACTTGGACCAGCTTTTATAATTTCCTTAAAATGAACTAGAGCTTTTAACACTTGTGGATTCAGGCTTTCATTGTTTAGTGACTGTTGTGTTTGTAATGGTGTGTTTCCCTGTAGCTGGAAACGGTTTAGTCTGTATTTCCTCTGTATTTGTTGTGCACAGTGTATCTTGTGTAAGGCATCACGTCTAGATGCTCTGTTTTTTAACCGCAGTAAACATTGTTCTCTGTGATTTATCCTGAAATGCACATCAGTCTGGTGCAGGCTTTTAAATTTCAGTTTCTTCTGCTCAGAAAAATTGAGATCGGTTCTGTATCGATAAGTAAAATACTGTTTCTGTCTTTGCCTGAAAGCCTCATCTTTTCTGTAGCTGTTTGTAATGTACTGTCTTTGTTTTTCTCTGTAATCTGGGTTATTTCTGTAGCTGTTTGTAACATACCGCCTTTGTTTTTCTCTGTAATCTGGGTTATTTCTGTAGCTGTTTGTAACATACCGCCTTTGTTTTTCTCTGTAATCTGGGTTTTTTCTGTAGCTGTTTGTAACATACCGCCTTTGTTTTTCTCTGTAATCTGGGTTATTTCTATAGCTGTTTGTAACATACCGCCTTTGTTTTTCTCTGTAATCTGGGTTTTTTCTGTAGCTGTTTGTAACATACCGCCTTTGTTTTTCTCTGTAATCTGGGTTATTTCTGTAGCTGTTTGTAACATACCGCCTTTGTTTTTCTCTGTAATCTGGGTTTTTTCTGTAGCTGTTTGTAACATACCGCCTTTGTTTTTCTCTGTAATCTGGGTTATTTCTGTAGCTGTTTGTAACATACCGCCTTTGTTTTTCTCTGTAATCTGGGTTATTTCTGTAGCTGTTTGTAACATACCGCCTTTGTTTTTCTCTGTAATCTGGGTTTTTTCTGTAGCTGTTTGTAACATACCGCCTTTGTTTTTCTCTGTAATCTGGATTACATTTGTACCTGTAGGTAATGTGCAGTTTTGCTTTGCTTTATACACTGAGTTTATTATGTAATTAAATTTCACAGACTTTTGCTTCGCAAGTTTGTAATTTACATTTTCAGTGTAAAACACTCGACTGCGCTGTTTCATCTTTTCTTTGAATTTGGGATCATTTGCATATTTGCTTGTCCGGCTTAATCTGTTCTTCACTCCCTGTGTCTGTGCGGACTCTTTTCTCTTAATGTGTTTTTGACGGTAATAAAGCCTTCTTTTTTGAGTTTTGGTTAATTTAGTCACAGGTTGTGGCACAGATTGGCTAATGTCAGCCTGCAGATCAGGACAGGGGTCTTCTGTTATTTGATTATCAGTAGCTTCTGCAGCAGTTGCTGTGTTTATGTTCACAAAAGACACGGGGAGGAGCTCATACTGATGATAATCTTTCAGTTTAAGACACACCTGGTACAGTATTAGTAATCTTTCAGTCATGTCCTCTAAATTTGCAAATGTGAGCATCACAGCAGTACCTGCATTCTCATCAGCTTTTAGTCCATCAGGTGTTCTACAGTGAGGATCAAAGAACCCGAATCTACCTGAGCGATCTCTGAACACAGCAACACACGTTCCTCCAGTGATCAGCAGAGCATCAGTTACATCACCTCTCAGACAGTTTAGTGCTCTCTCCAAATTCACATACTCATCCATCCCCTGACGGGCCTCATCTCTCAGAAATCCGTATCTCTGTGGGTGTTTAATAACACTATAACACTGCGTGTCTGTCTCTACTGTACAGGGAAGCTCATCAGATGCCAGCAGGTTACTCTGAAACCTCCCTTCATTCAGTAATGTTTGTTTAACCTGAGTATAAACAGCATCACCCTGTGTTAATATCTGGTCAAGGTTTAGGCTGGTCAGGTCGTTATTTTCACTGTGTACTGCTAGAAATGTAAGTGAATTACAGGTACACTGAACTCCTCTACTAAACAGCTCATAGCGGTCATCGTCTTGATTATGAAATGCACAGACTGTGGCCACGTGTGTACTAACGTTGTTTACCGGCTGTTCAGCACTTTCGGGTTTTACCTTTGCTGCCTCACGTTGCTTTGCTGCGACGGCTTTCTTGCTTTTCTTCGGCATTTTTTTAGTTTTAACAGTATACCACAGTAAACCTTGATATAAAAAATGTAAATCTTACCCAGTGAAATGTCCAAGAAGTTCTTGCAATTTTATTGTTCACTACTCAAATATATTGTTTAGCTACTTTTGCTTGATTAGTTTGTTACTGCTGTATAGCAAGTACCTCAAATAACAACCTAATAAAATGTCCACAACTATATGAAGTGAAATGGGTATAATTTTCTGATTGAAGAACCTTTACCCAGCTGAGATATATATCCCTTACAATGTTTTTTAAATAAAGAATTTCAGTTTTTTCCAAAGACTATGTATATTTTTCCTCAATTTAATCAAATTATTTTTCACACTTACAAAACTCAGTACCCAAGATATATAACAACCTAACAAAATGTCCAGATCTTACGCAGTAAACTCTGAAATGTCCAAGACGTTCTTGCAGTTTTAATGTTGGGTACACAAATATATTGTTTAGCTACTTTTGCTTGATTAGTTTGTTACTGCTGTAAAGCAAGTACCTCAAATAACAACCTAACAAAATGTCCACAACTATATAGAGTGAAATGGGTATAATACCTTTTCTGATTGAAGAACCTTTATGCAAATTAGATATATATATCCCTTACAACGTTTCGTTAAAGACTATGTATATTTTTCCTCAATTTAATCAAATTATTTTTCAAAACTCAGTACCCAAGATATGTGTTGGTTCAAGATATCAATTTACTAGAGTCAGTTTCTAAAAGCAAAAATAGTTTCTTATGAAACAACCTTATTTATAAGGCTTAAATAGATCTAAAATATATTCAGAAAAAAACTTAGTATCCACACACAATATTTAATATAACAATAAAGTGTACATATAATTCAAAAACAGAAGGAATCCAATCCACAAGCAATATGCAGTCTTTAATAAATGAAAGTTGGATTAAAATTACGAATAAGCAATAAAATGGCAAGGAAATTAACTAAATGTAATGATGTGGATGTTTGACAGTCTTCAAATGCAGATAAGGTCCAGATGGAGATGGTCTTCAGCTTCAGATAGTCTGCTTCTTTAGATCACCAGAACTGAAACAAATCACAAGAAAATACTAACAGGATAAATAAAGAAAAAGGTCTGTTCAAAGGATTATCTTGTCACAACAGTGTTTTTAAAGGGTTCCGTTTTCAGGGGGTTCAGTTTTCACAAATGTCTGTCTTCAAAGGGTGTTTTGTATTCACAACAGTGTCTGATCTCAAATGGTTATGGTTTTACAACAATATTATCTCAAATTGTTCTGTTTTCACAACAGTGTCAGTTTGGTGCCGTTTTCTCAACAGAGTCAGTTTGGTGCCGTTTTCTCAACAGAGTTAGTTTGGTGCCGTTTTCTCAACAGAGTCAGTTTGGTGCCGTTTTCTCAACAGAGTCAGTTTGGTGCCGTTTTCTCAACAGAGTTAGTTTGGTGCCGTTTTCTCAACAGAGTCAGTTTGGTGCCGTTTTCTCAACAGAGTTAGTTTGGTGCCGTTTTCTCAACAGAGTCAGTTTGGTGCCGTTTTCTCAACAGAGTCAGTTTGGTGCCGTTTTCTCAACAGAGTTAGTTTGGTGCCGTTTTCTCAACAGAGTTAGTTTGGTGCCGTTTTCTCAACAGAGTCAGTTTGGTGCCGTTTTCTCAACAGAGTTAGTTTGGTGCCGTTTTCTCAACAGAGTTAGTTTGGTGCCGTTTTCTCAACAGAGTCAGTTTGGTGCCGTTTTCTCAACAGAGTCAGTTTGGTGCCGTTTTCTCAACAGAGTCAGTTTGGAGAAGGACTTTCGGGACCTGTAAAAACAGAGAAATGCAAATTGCACTAACATTAGGTTTTGTTCTAACTACTTCTAACAGCTACTTCTAATAAACTACATTCAGATCAAAGTTTTATACATACATAAATTACAGTCTACAAATTATTTGTCTAACAAATGTAAATCTTAAGGCTAGTGAAGCAGGATTTAAAAAAAGACATACTATTGAATTTTGTAAAGAGTAACATTTAGCTGTTGAATATGGAACAGTGAGCTACAGAGCTGCTATAAACCTAATCTCCCTAATATGATCTGATCAGAGCATTGGCTAAATTGAGAAATATCGGCTGATCACAGATTTTACATTTACATTACATTTAAGGTATTTAGCAGACGCCCTTATCCAGAGCGACTTTACTTTCCTTTAAGATCTTAACATATCTAATTATGAATTATTTAACTGTTAGAATTGATCAATTGTTTATACTTACAAGTGCTTTCTTGTAACGCCACAGCTTTCTTGATCCTGTACAATTAAAAAAGGAAGTAATTAGTAACTCTTTTTGAGCTTAAAGCCACAATAAATAATTTAAAGTCAATTATATGTCAGATGAAAACTTATCATTACAGTACACTCCACAATTTACTGAGTAAAATTTACATTTAAAACGTCTGGCATATTTTCACTGTTGTTAACATTGTTAGTGTGTCAACAGGCAAAAACTTATTTACTTTTAGAATCCGAAAATAAATTAATTATTTTTAACTTACACTGTAACAGCAGTAACTATTTAAAAAAATATTGTTAATAATTAGTTATGAATTACTTTATTAATTTTATTACACGTCTTTTTTAAAGAAATTGGTGATATTTTAAATTGCAATGTTGAGTTAAGATTTAATGACATTTATAACAAAATAGATGTTTAACACCCTAATTTGCTATAATTTAAAATTAACATATAAGGTTTAATGCTGACTAATACAACACCCCTTAGACAGACTTTGGAATATTTTAGTCAAATACATTTATTAAAAATATTTAAAACAGAGAGCTTGTTACTAATTGTATCTGCAGTAGGTTTTGAACAGTGATGATAATAGATAACTCCAGTAAGGAACAGAAACTGTGAAAATATTGTTTAAATGCTTGTAATTGAACATACATAATAATGGAGGAAGATAAAATTTGCAGCACCCTTGCAGTAGTGTTCAGTCAGTCTTTAGAACACTCTGCATTGGTTTAAACCAGATTAAACCAGTTTAAACCAGTGCATGGCAGACTGCAGTGGATGGCTAACTGCTAATGTTAGCTAAAATACTGCCTGAAAAACTGAAAAACCCAATAATTAACTAGCTAGCTAGCTCATTATGCTTTTTTATCTTTTGTTTCTCAAATATTCAGGTGTCTGAGGTCTGTGTACGAGTGTAAATGTTAGAATTCCCTGTATCATTCTGAGGGAGCTAACGCTAGCTAGCCCGCTAACTCTGAGCTGCCTGTTAGCTAGCACGCTAGCAACCTAGGTTTGTACAAACACAGAAATAACAGTATTTTAACCTTTTTTCTAAATAATTCGGTATGATTTATATTTATTAGTCGGATTTCTAACTAAATATACGAAGAAGAAATTAAACGTGGCGTCTTTTGTTGTATTTTCACCTTTATGACACATTAAACTCATTCCAGTGACTGTTAGCCACACCTACCTCAGACCAAGCAATAAGCCGCTCCTCTGCGCGCGCTGCTAGGGCACGTCTGTGGGGCGCGTCCAGTTCACAACATGGTCCCTTCTCCCTACTCCCTATGAATCCTTAATGTAGGTAAAATACCTTTTACAAAGTGTTATTTTTATTTCAGAGAAAAAGGCACTGAGTAACACGGTAATGAGGTTTAGCACTTACAGTTAAACAGTTCAGTGCTTTTCATACAGAAACAGCTTAGCAACCATTTTAACTTTTCAACGTTATTAGTGTGCTTTTCCAAGCCAACTTAAAGTTCGTTCACGAACTTTACCTTTTCTAGTTATTAAGTTGGCTTGGAAAAGCCAACTTATTGTTCTTCGTAATCTTCTTCTTATTAAGTTGGCTTGGAAAAGCCAACTTATTGTTCTTCGTAATCTTCTTCTTCTTCTTATTATTATTATTCTTACGCCTTTTTTTCTGTACGCTACTCCTCCTAGAGCTTTCAACGTAGAATCACGAAACTTTCACGGATCGTAGGACCTATGCCAACTTAGCGTGCTTGTGCTTTTTGGAGCGATTTATCGTACGGTTTTCGTAAAAACTTCGTAAACGTACGCATTTTTTCCCCATAGGAATGAATGGGGCGAAATTTTAAACGTCCGTAACCGCCACAATTTTTGAGATACGAAGACCAAATTTGGCGAGCTTATAGATCTTACCGAGATCTTAAAATTAATAGCAGATTGCGAAGTGATACGACGTACGGTTTTCGTACAATTTTCGTACGAAGTTTTCCCATAGAAATGAATGGGGGGCCCAGAGTTCCATCTCGCACACGAGCAGCTCTGTGCACGGAACCCCTTCTCTCCCCTGCTCCTCCAGTACTGTGAGTGTATGGAGGAGCTGCTGTATGGAGCAGCTATCAGTCAAAAGTTTGGACACCCCGGCACCCCAGCCAGGGCTTTGCAACCACTCTCTCTTTCTCACTCTCTCTTTTGCTCTCTACTTCTCTAATTCTCACTCTCTTTCCCACTCTCTCTCTATTTCTATATTTCTCACTCTTTCTTTTGCTCTCTACTTCTCTACTTCTCACTCTCTCTTTTGCTCTCTACTTCTCTATTTCTCACTCTCTTTTGCTCTCTACTCCTCTATTTCTCACTCTCTTTCTCACTCTCTCTCTACGTCTCTATTTCTCACTCTATTTCTCACTCTCTCTCTACGTCTCTATTTCTCACTCTCTTTCTCACTCTCTCTCTACATCTCTATTTCTCACTCTCTTTCTCACTCTCTCTCTACGTCTCTATTTCTCACTCTATTTCTCACTCTCTCTCTACTTCTCTATCTCACTCTCTCTTTCTCACTCTCTCTCTACGTCTCTATTTCTCACTCTCTCTCTCTACGTCTCTATTTCTCACTCTCTCTCTACTTCTCTATTTCTCACTCTCTTTCTCACTCTCTCTCTACGTCTCTATTTCTCACTCTCTCTTTCTCACTCTTTTCTACGTCTCTATTTCTCACTCTCTCTACTTCTCTATTTCTCACTCTTTCTCACTCTCTCTCTACGTCTCTATTTCTCACTCTCTCTCTACGTCTATTTCTCACTCTCTCTTTCTCACTCTCTCTCTCTACTTCTATATTTCTCACTCTCTTTTTCACTCTCTCTGCGTCTCTATTTCTCACTCTCTCTCTACTTCTCTATTTCTCACTCTCTTTCTCACTCTCTCTCTACGTCTCTATTTCTCACTCTCTCTACTTCTCTATTTCTCACTCTCTCTTTCTCACTCTCTCTACTTCTCACTCTCTCTCTGCTTCTCTATTTCTCACTCTCTTTTGCTCTCTTCTTCTCTATTTCTCACTCTCTCTTTCTCACTCTCTCTCTACTTCTCTATTTCTCACTCTCTCTTTCTCACTCTCTCTACTTTTCTGTCTCTTTCTTTCTACTTTTCTATTTCTCTATTCTCTCTTACTCTCTCTTTATTTCTTGCTCTTCTCTCTACTTCTCTATTTCAGGCTCTCCCTTTTTCTTTACTTCTACATTTAACACTCTTTCTTTTTATCTACTACTGCCTAGCAACCAGTTAGATACACCTTAGCAACCACCTGGAAAACGTTAGCAACTGCCTAGCAACTGCTTAGCAACCACTTTAGAAATGGTAGCAACTGCCTAGCGACCAGTTAGATACACCTAGCAACACCTTAGCAACCACCCCAGATACCATAGCAACATCTTAGCAACCACCTAGCAATACCTTAGCAACCACCCCAGACACCATAGCAACACCTTAGCAACCGCCTAGCAACACCTTAGCAACCACCTTGCAACCACCTAGCAACACCTTAGCAACCACCCCGGATACCATAGCAGCACCTTAGCAACCACCTAGCAACACCTTAGCAACCACCCTGGATACCATAGCAACACCTTAGCAGCCACCTAGCAAAACCTTAGCAACCACCTAGCAACACCCTAGCAACCACCTAGCAACACCTTAGCAACCACCTTGCAACCACCTAGCAACACCTTAGCAACCACCCCGGATACCATAGCAACACCTTAGCAACCACCTAGCAACACCTTAGCAACCACCTAGCAACACCTTAGCAACCACCCTGGATACCATAGCAACACATTAGCAACCACCCCAGACACCATAGCAACACCTTAGCAACCGCCTAGCAACACCTTAGCAACCACCTTGCAACCACCTAGCAACACCTTAGCAACCACCCCGGATACCATAGCAACACCTTAGCAACCACCTAGCAACACCTTAGCAACCACCCTGGATACCATAGCAACACCTTAGCAACCACCTAGCAAAACCTTAGGAACCACCTAGCAACACCCTAGCAACCACATAGCAACACCTTAGCAACCACCCCGGATACCATAGCAACACCTTAGCAACCACCTAGCAACACCTTAGCAACCACCCTGGATACCATAGCAACACCTTAGCAACCACCTAGCAAAACCTTAGGAACCACCTAGCAACACCCTAGCAACCACATAGCAACACCTTAGCAACCACCCCGGATACCATAGCAACACCTTAGCAACCACCTAGCAACACCTTAGCAACCAACCTGGATACCATAGCAACACCTTAGCAACCACCTAGCAAAACCTTAGCAACCACCTAGCAACACCCTAGCAACCACCTAGCAACACCTTAGCAACCACCTTGCAACCACCTAGCAACACCTTAGCAACCACCCCGGATACCATAGCAACACCTTAGCAACCACCTAGCAACACCTTAGCAACCACCTAGCAACACCTTAGCAACCACCCTGGATACCATAGCAACACCTTAGCAACCACCTAGCAACACCTTAGCAACCACCTAGCAACACCCTAGCAACCACCTAGCAACCACCTAGCAACACCTTAGCAACCACCCTGGATACCATAGCAACACCTTAGCAACCACCTAGCAACACCTTAGCAACCACCTAGCAACACCCTAGCAACCACCCTGGATACCATAGCAACACCTTAGCAACCACCTTGCAACACCTTAGCAACCACCTAGAAACACCTTAGCAACCACCCAGGATACCATAGCAACACCTAGCAACACCTTAGCAACCACCCTGGATACCATAGCAACACCTTAGCAACCACCTAGCAACACCTTAGCAACCACTTAGAAACACCATAGCAACCACCCCGGATACCATAGCAACACCTAAGCAACCGCCTACCAACCACCTAGCAACACTTTAGCATCCACCCCAGATACCATAGCAACACCTTAGCAACCACCTAGCAACACCTTAGCAACCACCTAGCAACACCTTAGCGACCACATAGAAACACCTTAGCAACCACCCAGGATACCATAGCAACACCTTAGCAACTGCCTAGCAACCACCTAGCAACACCTTAGCAACCACCCAGGATACCATAGCAACACCTTGGCAACCACCTAGCAACACCTTAGCAACCACCCCGGATACCATAGCAACACCTTAGCAACCACCTAGCAACACCTTAGCAACCACCTAGCAACACCCTAGCAACCACCTAGCAACCACCTAGCAACACCTTAGCAACCACCCTGGATACCATAGCAACACCTTAGCAACCACCTAGCAACACCTTAGCAACCAACCCGGATACCATAGCAACACCATAGCAACCACCTAGCAACACCATAGCAACCACCTAGCAACCCTTTAGCAACCACCTAGCAACACCTTAGCAACCACCCTGGATACCATAACAACACCTTAGCAACCACCTAGCAACACCTTTGCAACCAACCCGGATACCATAGCAACACCTTAGCAACCACCCCAGATCCCATAGCAACACCTTAGCAACCACCTAGCAACCCTTTAGCAACCACCTAGCAACACCTTAGCAACCACCCCAGATACCATAGCAACACCTTAGCAACCACCTAGCAACACCTTAGCAACCACCCCGGATACCATAGCAACCAGTTAGCAACCACATGGAAAATATTAGAAACTGCCTAATAACCACTTAAAAACCATTTGGAATACGTTAGGAATTGACTAGCAACAAGTTAGCAACAGCTTAGCAACCACCTGGAATATGTTCGCAACTGCCTAGCAACCAATTAGCAAACACTAAGCAACGATGTGGACTACATTAGCAACTGCCTAGCAACTACCTAGCAACCACTTAGCAACACTTTACTTTATAAGATAATTATAAGCTTTTCACCATGTTAGCCAAAACTTTTTGGACTTCAACATTTAGCCGAAAGTCAACAGCATAGCAACCACTCTTCACATGCTTTAGACAGAAATATCTTAGCAACCATTTTAACTATTCAACGTTATTAACGTACTTTTCCAAGCCAACTTAAAGTTCGTTATCGAACTTTCCTTTTCTAGTTTTTATTAAGTTGGCTTGGAAAAGCCAACTTACTGTTCTTCGTAGTCTTATTAAGTTGGCTTGGAAAAGCCAACTTCTTGTTCTTCGTAATCTTCTTATTATTATTATTATTATTATTATTATTATTATTCTTACGCCTTTTTTTCTGTACGCTACTCCTCCTAGAGCTTTCAACGTAGAATCACGAAACTTTCACGGATCGTAGGACCTATGCCAACTTAGCGTGCTTGTGCTTTTTGGAGCGATTTATCGTACGGTTTTCGTAAAAACTTCGTAAACGTACGCATTTTTTCCCCATAGGAATGAATGGGGCGAAATTTTAAACGTCCGTAACCGCCACAATTTTTGAGATACGAAGACCAAATTTGGCGAGCTTATAGAACTTACCGAGATCTTTAAATTAATAGCAGGTTGCGAAGCGATACGACGTACGGTTTTCGTACAATTTTCGTACGAAGTTTTCCCATAGAAATGAATGGGGGGCCCAGAGTTCCATCTCGCACACGAGCAGCTCTGCGCACGGAACCCCTTCTCTCCCCTGCTCCTCCAGTACTGTGAGTGTATGGAGGAGCTGCTGTATGGAGCAGCTATCAGTCAAAAGTTTGGACACCCCGGCACCCCAGCCAGGGTTTAGCAACCACCTATTAACTGCTTAGCAACCACTCTCTCTTTCTCACTCTCTCTTTCGCTCTCTACTTCTCTAATTCTCACTCTCTTTCCCACTCTCTCTCTATTTCTATATTTCTCACTCTTTCTTTTGCTCTCTACTTCTCTACTTCTCACTCTCTCTTTTGCTCTCTACTTCTCTATTTCTCACTCTCTTTTGCTCTCTACTCCTCTATTTCTCACTCTTTCTTACTCTCTCTCTACGTCTCTATTTCTCACTCTATTTCTCACTCTCTCTCTACTTCTCTATCTCACTCTATTTCTCACTCTCTCTACGTCTCTATTTCTCACTCTCTCTCTACTTCTCTATCTCACTCTCTCTTTCTCACTCTCTCTCTACTTCTCTAATTCTCACTCTATCTTTCCCACTCTCTCTCTACTTCTCTATTTCTCACTCTTTCTTTTGCTCTCTACTTCTCTACTTCTCACTCTCTCGTTTGCTCTCTACTTCTCTGTCTCACTCTTTCTTTTGCTCTCTACTTCTCACTCTCTCTTTTGCTCTCTACTTCTCTATTTCTCACTCTCTCTCTACGTCTCTATTTCTCACTCTCTCTCTACTTCTCTATTTCTCACTCTCTCTTTCTCACTCTTTTCTACGTCTCTATTTCTCACTCTCTCTACTTCTCTATTTCTCACTCTCTTTCTCACTCTCTCTCTACGTCTCTATTTCTCACTCTCTCTACTTCTCTATTTCTCACTCTCTCTTTCTCACTCTCTCTCTACTTCTCTATTTCTCACTCTCTCTTTCTCACTCTCTCTACTTTTCTATGTCTTTCTTTCTACTTTTCTATTTCTCTATTTCTCTCTTACTCTCTCTTTATTTCTCGCTCTTCTCTCTACTTCTCTTTCACTCTGCTTTTCTGTCTTGCTTTCTCTTTCTATCTATCTCTCTACTACATCCTTTTTCTTTCTCTACTTCTTTATTTCTCGATCTCTCTTTTTCCCTAATTCTCTTTCTCTCGCTCAATATTTCTCTCTACTTGTCACTCTTTTTCTCACATTCTCGGGTGTTCTTTCTCTACTTCTCACGCTGATTTTCTCTCTACTTCTCTATTTCAGGCTCTCCCTTTTTCTGTACTTCTACATTTAACACTCTTTCTTTTTATCTACTACTGCCTAGGAACCAGTTAGATACACCTTAGCAACCACCTGGAAAACATTAGCAACTGCCTAGCAACCACTTAGCAACCATGTGTAATACGTTAGCAACTGCCTAGCAACCAGATAGCAACACCTTAGCAACCACCTGGAAAACGTTAGCAACTGCCTAGCAACTGCTTAGCAACCACTTTAGAAATGGTAGCAACTGCCTAGCGACCAGTTAGATACACCTAGCAACACCTTAGCAACCACCCCAGATACCATAGCAACATCTTAGCAACCACCTAGCAACACCTTAGCAACCACCCTAGACACCATAGCAACACCTTAGCAACCGCCTAGCAACACCTTAGCAACCACCTTGCAACCACCTAGCAACACCTTAGCAACCACCCCGGATACCATAGCAACACCTTAGCAACCACCTAGCAACACCTTAGCAACCACCTAGCAACACCTTAGCAACCACCCTGGATACCAAAGCAACACCTTAGCAACCACCTAGCAACACCTTAGCAACCACCTAGCAACACCCTAGCAACCACCTAGCAACACCTTAGCAACCACCCTGGATACCATAGCAACACCTTAGCAACCACCTAGAAACACCTTAGCAACCACCTAGAAACACCTTAGCAACCACCCAGGATACCATAGCAACACCTTAGCAACCACCTAGCAACACCTTAGCAACCACCCTGGATACCATAGCAACACCTTAGCAACCACCTAGCAACACCTTAGCAACCACACCATAGCATCCACCCCGGATACCATAGCAACACTTAAGCAACCGCCTAGCAACCACCTAGCAACACCTTAGCAACCACCCCGGATACCATAGCAACACCTTAGCAACCACCTAGCAACACCTTAGCAACCACCTAGAAACACCTTAGCAACCACCCAGGATACCATAGCAACACCTTAGCAACTGCCTAGCAACCACCTAGCAACACCTTAGCAACCACCCAGGATACCATAGCAACACCTTAGCAACCACCTAGCAACACCTTAGCAACCACCCCGGATACCATAGCAACACCTTAGCAACCACCTAGCAACACCTTAGCAACCACCCTGGATACCATAGCAACACCTTAGCAACCACCTAGCAACACCTTAGCAACCACCCCGGATACCATAGCAACACCTTAGCAACCACCCCAGATACCATAGCAACACCCTAGCAACCACCTAGCAACACCTTAGCAACCACCCCAGATACCATAGCAACACCTTAGCAACCGCATAGCAACACCTTAGCAACCACCTAGCAACCACCTAGCAACACCTTAGCAACCACCCCGGATACCATAGCAACCGCCTAGCAACACCCTAGCAACCACCTAGCAACACCTTGGCAACACCCCGGATACCATAGCAACACCTTAGCAACCACCTAGCAACCACCTAGCAACACCTTACCAACCACCCTGGATACCATAGCAACACCTTAGCAACCACCTAGCAACACCTTAGCAACCAACCCGGATACCATATCAACACCTTAGCAACCACTTGGAAACCATGTGGAATATGTTAGCAACTGCATAGCAACCAGTTAGCAACCACTTAGCAACCACCTGGAAAATATTAGAAACTGCCTAGCAACCACTTAACAACCATGTGGAATACATTAGCAATTGCCTAGCAACCAGTTAGCAACAGCTTAGCAACCACCTGGAATATGTAAGAATCTGCTTAGCAACCAATTAGCAAACACTAAGCAACGATGTGGAATACATTAGCAACTGCCTAGTAACTACCTAGCAACCACTTAGCAACACTTTAATTTATATAGGTATATATAAAGTAAAGTGTTTATATTACTTTATAAGACAATTATTAGCTTTTCACCATGTTAGCCAAAACTTTTTGGACTTTAACATTTAGCTGAAAGTCAACAGCAAAGCAACCACTCTTCACACGTTTTAGACAGAAATATCTTAGCAACCATTTTAATTTTTTCAACGTTATTAACGTACTTTTCCAAGCCAACTTAAAGTTCGTTATTGAACTTTCCTTTTCTAGTTATTATTATTATTATTATTAAGTTGGCTTGGAAAAGCCAACTTACTGTTCTTCGTAATCTTATTATTATTAAGTTGGCTTGGAAAAGCCAACTTACTGTTCTTCGTAATCTTATTAAGTTGGCTTGGAAAAGCCAACTTATTGTTCTTCGTAATCTTCTTCTTATTAAGTTGGCTTGGAAAAGCCAACTTACTGTTCTTCGTAATCTTCTTATTATTATTATTATTATTAAGTTGGCTTGGAAAAGCCAACTTCTTGTTCTTCGTAATCTTCTTATTATTATTATTCCGCGCTCAAAATTTAATCACTATCTCCTCCTAGGGCTTTTGACGTAGAACCACGAAACTTTGCAGTATCGTAGGACCTATACCCGAATAGGTTGCTTGTGCTTTTTTAAGGGATACATCGTACGGTTTTCGTAAAAACTTCGTAAACGTACGCTTTTTTTTCCCATAGGAAATGAATGGGGGACAACTTTGAACGACTGTGTAGGTAACAATTTTTGACATACAAAGACAAAAATCGGACGGTCTATAGAACTTACCGCGTTCTTTCCGAAAATTTTAACGTTTCGACGATACGTCGTACGGTTTTCGTACAAATGTCGTACGAAGTTTTCCCATAGAAATGAATGGGGGGCCCAGAGTTCTAACTCACACACGAGCAGCTCTGCGCACGGAACCCCTTCTCTCCCCTGCTCCTCCAGTACTGTGAGTGTATGGAGGAGCTGCTGTATGGAGCAGCTAACAGTCAAAAGTTTGGACACCCCGGCACCCCAGCCAGGGCTTAGCAACCACCTAATAACTGCTTAGCAACCACCTTAGCAACCACCTGGAAAACGTTAGCAACTGCCTAGCAACCACTTAGCAACACCTTAGCAACCACCTGGAAAACGTTAGCAACTGCCTAGCAACCACTGAGCAACCACCTGGAAAACGTTAGCAACTGCCTAGCAACCACTTAGCAACTGCCTAGCAACCACCTGGAATACGTTAGCAGCTGCCTAGCAACCACTTAGCAACCACCTGGAAAACGTTAGCAACTGCCTAGCAACAACTTAGCAACTGCCTAGCAACCACCTGGAAAATGTTAGCAACTGCCTAGCAACCACTTAGCAACCACCTGGAAAACGTTACCAACTGCCTAGCAACCACTAAGCAACTGCCTAGCAACCACTTGGAAAACGTTAGCAACTGCCTAGCAACCACTTAGCAACTGCCTAGCAACCACCTGGAAAACGTTAGCAACTGCCTAGCAACCTCTTATCAACCACCTGGAAAACGTTAGCAACTGCCTAGCAACCACTTAGCAACTGCCTAGCAACCACTTGGAAAACGTTAGCAACTGCCTAGCAACCACTTAGCAACTGCCTAGCAACCACCTGGAATACGTTAGCAACTGCCTAGCAACCACTTAGCAACCACCTGGAAAACGTTAGCAACTGCCTAGCAACCACTGAGCAACCACCTGGAAAACGTTAGCAACTGCCTAGCAACCACTTAGCAACTGCCTAGCAACCACCTGGAATACGTTAGCAACTGCCTAGCAACCACTTAGCAACCACCTGGAAAACGTTAGCAACTGCCTAGCAACAACTTAGCAACTGCCTAGCAACCACCTGGAAAACGTTAGCAACTGCCTAGCAACCACTTAGCAACCACCTGGAAAACATTAGCAACTGCCTAGCAAACACTTAGCAACTGCCTAGCAACCACTTGGAAAACGTTAGCAACTGCCTAGCAACCACTTAGCAACTGCCTAGCAACCACCTGGAAAACGTTAGCAACTGCCTAGCAACCACTTAGCAACCACCTGGAAAACGTTAGCAACTGCCCAGCAACCACTTAGCAGCTGCCTAGCAACCACCTGGAATATGTTAGCAACTACCTAGCAACCACTTAGCAACCACCTGGAAAATGTTAGCAACTGCCTAGCAACCACTTAGCAACTGCCTAGCAACCACTTGGAAAACGTTAGCAACTGCCTAGCAACCACTTAGCAACTGCCTAGCAACCACCTGGAAAACGTTAGCAACTGCCTAGCAACCACTTAGCAACCACCTGGAAAACGTTAGCAACTGCCTAGCAACCACTTAGCAACCACTTTAGAAATGAAAGCAACTGCCTAGCAACCACTTAGCAACACCTTAACAACCATTGGGAAAACGTTAGCAACTGCCTAGCAACCACTTTAGAAATGATAGCAACTGCCTAGCAACCACTTAGCAACACCTTAACAACCACTAGGAAAACGATAGCAACTGCCTAGCAACCACTTAGCAACCACTTTAGAAATGATAGCAACTGCCTAGCAACCACTTAGCAACACCTTAACAACCACTAGGAAAACGATAGCAACTGCCTAGCAACCACTTAGCAACCACTTTAGAAATGATAGCAACAACCTAGCAACACCCTAGCAACCACCTAGCAACACCTTAGCAACCACCTGTTATATGTTAGCAATTGCCTAGCAACCAGTTAGCAACAGCTTAGCAACCACCTGGAAAACATTAGCAATTGCCTAGCAACCACTTAGCAACCACTTTAGAAATGATAGCAACTGCCTAGCAACCACTTAGCAACACCTTAACAACCACTAGGAAAACGATAGCAACTGCCTAGCAACCACTTAGCAACCACTTTAGAAATGATAGCAACAACCTAGCAACACCCTAGCAACCACCGAGCAACACCTTAGCAACCACCTGTTATATGTTAGCAATTGCCTAGCAACCAGTTAGCAACAGCTTAGCAACCACCTGGAAAACATTAGCAATTGCCTAGCAACATCTTAGCAACCTTTTCAGAAATGATAGCAACCGCCTAGCAACACATTAGCAATCAAAAGTTTAACCAAAAGTTTTATGATTTCAGCATTTAAACAAGCGTTTTTAGATTTCAGCGTTTAACCAAACGTTTTTAGATGTCAGCGTTTAATCAAACGTTTTTAGATTTCAGCGTTTAACCAAATGTTTTTAGATTTCATCGTTTAACCAAACGTTTTTAGATTTCAGCGTTTAATCAAACATTTTTAGATTTCAGCGTTTAACCAAATGTTTTTAGATTTCAGCGTTTAACCAAATGTTTTTAGATGTCAGCGTTTTTAGCATTTAGCGTTAACAGCATATCAATGACTCTTCACACTCTTCAGACAGAAAAAGCTTAGCAACCATTTTAACTTTTTAACGTTATTAGCGTTCTTTTCCAAGCCAACTTAAAGTTCGTTCACGAACTTTACCTTTTCTAGTTATTATTATTATTCCGCGCTCAAATTTCTATACGCATCTCCTCCTAGGGCTTTTGACGTAGAATCACGAAATTTTGCAGTATCGTAGGACCTATACCCGAATAGGTTGCTTGTGCTTTTTTAAGCGATACATCGTACGGTTTTCGTAAAAACTTCGTAAACGTACGCTTTTTTTTCCCATAGGAAATGAATGGGGGACAACTTTGAACGTTTGTGTAGGTAACAATTTTTGACATACAAAGACAAAAATCGGACGGTCTATAGAACTTACCGCGTTCTTTCCGAAAATTTTAACGTTTCGACGATACGTCGTACGGTTTTCGTACAAATGTCGTACGAAGTTTTCCCATAGAAATGAATGGGGGGCCCAGAGTTCCATCTCACACACGAGCAGCTCTGCGCACGGAACCCCTTCTCTCCCCTGCTCCTCCAGTACTGTGAGTGTATGGAGGAGCTGCTGTATGGAGCAGCTATCAGTCAAAAGTTTGGACACCCCGGCACCCCAGCCAGGGCTTTGCAACCACCTATTAACTGCTTAGCAACCACCTTAGCAACCACCTGGAAAAACGTTAGCAACTGCCTAGCAACCACTTAGCAACACCTTAGCAACCACCTGGAAAACGTTAGCAACTGCCTAGCAACCACTTAGCAACTGCCTAGCAACTACTTAGCAACTGCCTAGCAACCACTTGGAAAACGTTAGCAACTGCCTAGCAACCACTTAGCAACTGCCTAGCAACCACCTGGAAAACGTTAGCAACTGCCTAGCAACCACTTAGCAACCACCGGGAAAACGTTAGCAACTGCCTAGCAACCACTTAGCAACTGCCTAGCAACCACTTGGAAAACGTTAGCAACTGCCTAGCAACCACTTAGCAACTGCCTAGCAACCACCTGGAAAACGTTAGCAACTGCCTAGCAACCACTTAGCAACACCTTAGCAACCACCTGGAAAACGTTAGCAACTGCCTAGCAACCACTTAGCAACTGCCTAGCAACTACTTAGCAACTGCCTAGCAACCACTTGGAAAACGTTAGCAACTGCCTAGCAACCACTTAGCAACTGCCTAGCAACCACCTGGAAAACGTTAGCAACTGCCTAGCAACCACTTAGCAACCACCAGGAAAACGTTAGCAACTGCCTAGCAACCACTTAGCAACTGCCTAGCAACCACTTGGAAAACGTTAGCAACTGCCTAGCAACCACTTAGCAACTGCCTAGCAACCACCTGGAAAACGTTAGCAACTGCCTAGCAACCACTTAGCAACCACCTGGAAAACGTTAGCAACTGCCTAGCAACCACTGAGCAACCACCTGGAAAACATTAGCAACTGCCTAGCAACCACTTAGCAACTGCCTAGCAACCACCTGGAAAACGTTAGCAACTGCCTAGCAACCACTTAGCAACCACCTGGAAAATGTTAGCAACTGCCTAGCAACCACTTAGCAACTGCCTAGCAACCACTTGGAAAACGTTAGCAACTGCCTAGCAACCACTTAGCAACTGCCTAGCAACCACCTGGAAAACGTTAGCAACTGCCTAGCAACCACTTAGCAACCACCGGGAAAACGTTAGCAACTGCCTAGCAACCACTTAGCAACTGCCTAGCAACCACTTGGAAAACGTTAGCAACTGCCTAGCAACCACTTAGCAACTGCCTAGCAACCACCTGGGAAACGTTAGCAACTGCCTAGCAACCACTTAGCAACCACCTGGAAAACGTTAGCAACTGCCTAGCAACCACTGAGCAACCACCTGGAAAACGTTAGCAACTGCCTAGCAACCACTTAGCAACTGCCTAGCAACCACCTGGAAAACGTTAGCAACTGCCTAGCAACCACTTAGCAACCACCTGGAAAACGTTAGCAACTGCCTAGCAACCACTTAGCAACTGCCTAGCAACCACTTGGAAAACGTTAGCAACTGCCTAGCAACCACTTAGCAACTGCCTAGCAACCACCTGGAAAACGTTAGCAACTGCCTAGCAACCACTTAGCAACCACCTGGAAAACGTTAGCAACTGCCTAGCAACCACTTAGCAGCTGCCTAGCAACCACCTGGAATATGTTAGCAACTACCTAGCAACCACTTAGCAACCACCTGGAAAATGTTAGCAACTGCCTAGCAACCACTTAGCAACTGCCTAGCAACCACTTGGAAAACGTTAGCAACTGCCTAGCAACCACTTAGCAACCACTTTAGAAATGATAGCAACTGCCTAGCAACCACTTATCAACCACATGGAAAACGTTAACAACTGCCTAGCAACCACTTTAGAAATGATAGCAACTGCCTAGCAACCACTTAGCAACACCTTTACAACCACTAGGAAAACGTTAGCAACTGCCTTGCAACCACTTAGCAACCACTTTAGAAATGATAGCAACTGCCTAGCAACCACTTAGCAACCACATGGAAAACGTTAGCAACTGCCTAGCAACCACTTTAGAAACGATAGCAACTGCCTAGCAAATACTTAGCAACACCTTAGCAACCACCTGGAAAACGTTAGCAACTGCCTAGCAACCACTTAGCAACACCTTAGCAAGCAACTGGAAAACGTTAGCAACTGCCTAGCAACCACTTAGCAACCACTTTAGAAATGATAGCAACTGCCTAGCAACCACTTACCAACACCTTAGCAACCATTAGGAAAACGTTAGCAACTGCCTAGCAACCACTTAGCAACCACTTTAGAAATGATAGCAACTGCCTAGCAACCAGTTAGCAATAGCTTAACAACCACCTGGAAAACATTAGCAACTGCCTAGCAACAGCTTAGCAACCTTTTCAGAAATGATAGCAACTGCCTAGCAACACATTAGCAATCAAAAGTTTAACCAAAAGTTTTACGATTTCAGCATTTAAACAAGCATTTTTAGATTTCAGTGTTTAATCAAACGTTTTTAGATTTCAGCGTTTAACCAAACGTTTTTAGATTTCAGCGTTTAATCAAACGTTTTTAGATTTCAGCATTTAACTAAATGTTTTTAGATTTCAGCGTTTAACCAAACGTTTTAGATTTCAGCGTTTAACCAAACGTTTTTAGATTTCAGCATTTAATCAAACGTTTTTAGATTTCAGCGTTTAACCAAATGTTTTTAGATTTCAGCGTTTAACCAAACGTTTTTAGATTTCAGCGTTTAATCAAACGTTTTTAGATTTCAGCGTTTAACCAAATGTTTTTAGATTTCAGCGTTTAATCAGATGTTTTTAGATTTCAGCGTTTTTAGCATTTAGCGTTTAGCCAAAAGTTAACAGCATGTCAATGACTCTTCACACTCTTCAGACGGAAAAAGCTTAGCAACCATTTTAACTTTTTAACGTTATTAGCGTTCTTTTCCAAGCCAACTTAAAGTTCGTTCACGAACTTTACCTTTTCTAGTTATTATTATTATTATTATTATTATTCCGCGCTCAAATTTCTATACGCATCTCCTCCTAGGGCTTTTGACGTAGAATCACGAAATTTTGCAGTATCGTAGGACCTATACCCGATTAGGTTGCTTGTGCTTTTTTAAGCGATACATCGTACGGTTTTCGTAAAAACTTCGTAAACGTACGCTTTTTTTTCCCATAGGAAATGAATGGGGGACAACTTTGAACGTTTGTGTAGGTAACAATTTTTGACATACAAAGATAAAAATCGGACGGTCTATAGAACTTACCGCGTTCTTTCCGAAAATTTTAACGTTTCGACGATATGTCGTACGGTTTTCGTACAAATGTCGTACGAAGTTTTCCCATAGAAATGAATGGGGGGCCCAGAGTTCCATCTCACACACGAGCAGCTCTGCGCACGGAACCCCTTCTCTCCCCTGCTCCTCCAGTACTGTGAGTGTATGGAGGAGCTGCTGTATGGAGCAGCTATCAGTCAAAAGTTTGGACCCCCCGGCACCCCAGCCAGGGCTTAGCAACCACCTAATAACTGCTTAGCAACCACCTTAGCAACCACCTGGAAAACGTTAGCAACTGCCTAGCAACCACTTAGCAACTGCCTAGCAACCACTTGGAAAACGTTAGCAACTGCCTAGCAACCACTTAGCAACTGCCTAGCAACCACCTGGAATACGTTAGCAACTGCCTAGCAACCACTTAGCAACCACCTGGAAAACGTTAGCAACTGCCTAGCAACCACTGAGCAACCACCTGGAAAACGTTAGCAACTGCCTAGCAACCACTTACCAACTGCCTAGCAACCACCTGGAATACGTTAGCAACTGCCTAGCAACCACTTAGCAACCACCTGGAAAACGTTAGCAACTGCCTAGCAACAACTTAGCAACTGCCTAGCAACCACCTGGAAAATGTTAGCAACTGCCTAGCAACCACTTAGCAACCACCTGGAAAACGTTAGCAACTGCCTAGCAACCACTTAGCAACTGCCTAGCAACCACTTGGAAAACGTTAGCAACTGCCTAGCAACCACTTAGCAACTGCCTAGCAACCACCTGGAAAACGTTAGCAACTGCCTAGCAACCACTTAGCAACCACCTGGAAAACGTTAGCAACTGCCAAGCAACCACTTAGCAACTGCCTAGCAACCACTTGGAAAACGTTAGCAACTGCCTAGCAACCACTTAGCAACCACCTGGAAAACGTTAGCAACTGCCTAGCAACCACTGAGCAACCACCTGGAAAACGTTAGCAACTGCCTAGCAACCACTTAGCAACTGCCTAGCAACCACCTGGAAAACGTTAGCAACTGCCTAGCAACCACTTAGCAACCACCTGGAAAACGTTAGCAACTGCCTAGCAACCACTTAGCAACTGCCTAGCAACCACTTGGAAAACGTTAGCAACTGCCTAGCAACCACTTAGCAACTGCCTAGCAACCACCTGGAAAACGTTAGCAACTGCCTAGCAACCACTTAGCAACCACCTGGAAAACGTTAGCAACTGCCTAGCAACCACTTAGCAGCTGCCTAGCAACCACCTGGAATATGTTAGCAACTACCTAGCAACCACTTAGCAACCACTAGGAAAACGTTAGCAACTGCCTAGCAACCACTTAGCAACCACTTTAGAAATGATAGCAACTGCCTAGCAACCAGTTAGCAACCACTTAGCAACCACCTGGAAAACGTTAGCAACTGCCTAGCAACCACTTAGCAACTGCCTAGCAACCACTTGGAAAACGTTAGCAACTGCCTAGCAACCACTTAGCAACTGCCTAGCAACCACCTGGAAAACGTTAGCAACTGCCTAGCAACCACTTAGCAACCACCTGGAAAACGTTAGCAACTGCCTAGCAACCACTTAGCAGCTGCCTAGCAACCACCTGGAATATGTTAGCAACTACCTAGCAACCACTTAGCAACCACCTGGAAAATGTTAGCAACTGCCTAGCAACCACTTAGCAACTGCCTAGCAACCACTTGGAAAACGTTAGCAACTGCCTAGCAACCACTTAGCAACTGCCTAGCAACACCTTAGCAACCACCCTGGATACCATAGCAACATCTTAGCAACCACCCTGGATACCATAGCAACACCTTAGCAACCACCTAGCAACTCCTTAGCAACCACCCTGGATACCATAGCAACACCTTAGCAACCACCTAGCAACACCTCAGCAACCACCCCAGATACTATAGCAACACCTTAGCAACCACCTGGAAAGTTTTTAGATTTCAGCATGTAACCAAAAGTTTTAGATTTCAGCACTTAACCAAAATTTTTTAGATTTCAACATTTAACCAAAAGTTTTTAGATTTCAGCATTTAACCAAAAGTTTCGAGATTTCAACATAAAAACAAACGTTTTAAGATTTCAGCGTTTAACCAAAAGTTTTTAGATTTCAGCTGTTAAACAAACGTTTTAAGATTTCAGTGTTTAACCAAAAGTTTTTGGATTTCAGCATCTTACAAAACATTTCTAGATGTAAGCAATTAACCAAAGGTTTTTAGATTTCAGCGTTTAACCAAATGTTTTTAGATTTAAGCGTTTAACCAAACGTTTTTAGATTACAGCGTTTTTGGTATTTAGCTTTTAGCCAAAAGTTAACAGCATAGCAACGACTCTTCACACTCTTCAGACAGAAACAGCTTTTTAAGTTTCTGTCAACCATTTTAACTTTTCAACGTTATTAGCGCTCTTTTCCAAGCCAACTTAAAGTTCGTTCACGAACTTTGCCTTTTCTAGTTAAGTTGGCTTGGAAAAGCCAACTTCTTGTTCTTCGTAATCTTCTTATTATTATTATTATTATTATTCTTACGCCTTTTTTTCTGTACGCTACTCCTCCTAGAGCTTTCAACGTAGAATCACGAAACTTTCACGGATCGTAGGACCTATGCCAACTTAGCGTGCTTGTGCTTTTTGGAGCGATTTATCGTACGGTTTTCGTAAAAACTTCGTAAACGTACGCATTTTTTCCCCATAGGAATGAATGGGGCGAAATTTTAAACGTCCGTAACCGCCACAATTTTTGAGATACGAAGACCAAATTTGGCGAGCTTATAGATCTTACCGAGATCTTAAAATTAATAGGAGGTTGCGAAGTGATACGACGTACGGTTTTCGTACAATTTTCGTACGAAGTTTTCCCATAGAAATGAATGGGGGGCCCAGAGTTCCATCTCGCATACGAGCAGCTCTGCGCACGGAACCCCTTCTCTCCCCTGCTCCTCCAGTACTGTGAGTGTATGGAGGAGCTGCTGTATGGAGCAGCTATCAGTCAAAAGTTTGGACACCCCGGCACCCCAGCCAGGGCTTTGCAACCACCTATTAACTGCTTAGCAACCACTCTCTCTTTCTCACTCTCTCTTTCGCTCTCTACTTCTCTAATTCTCACTCTCTTTCCCACTCTCTCTCTATTTCTATATTTCTCACTCTTTCTTTTGCTCTCTACTTCTCTACTTCTCACTCTCTCTTTTGCTCTCTACTTCTCTATTTCTCACTCTCTTTTGCTCTCTTCTCCTCTATTTCTCACTCTCTTTCTCACTCTCTCTCTACGTCTCTATTTCTCACTCTCTCTCTACGTCTCTATTTCTCACTATCTTTCTCACTCTCTCTCTACGTCTATTTCTCACTCTATTTCTCACTCTCTCTCTACTTCTCTATCTCACTCTCTCTTTCTCACTCTCTCTCTACGTCTCTATTTCTCACTGTCTCTCTCTACTTCTATATTTCTCACTCTCTCTACTTCTATATTTCTCACTCTCTTTTTCACTCTCTCTCTACGTCTCTATTTCTCACTCTCTCTCTACTTCTCTATTTCTCACTCTCTTTCTCACTCTCTCTCTACGTCTCTATTTCTCACTCTCTCTACTTCTCTATTTCTCACTCTCTCTTTCTCACTCTCTCTCTACTTCTCTATTTCTCACTCTCTCTCTGCTTCTCTATTTCTCACTCTCTTTTGCTCTCTTCTTCTCTATTTCTCACTCTCTCTTTCTCACTCTCTCTCTACTTCTCTATTTCTCACTCTCTCTACTTTTCTATGTCTCTTTCTTTCTACTTTTCTATTTCTCTATTTCTCTCTTACTCTTTATTTCTCGCTCTTCTCTCTACTTCTCTTTCACTCTACTTTTCTGTCTTGCTTTCTCTTTCTATCTATCTCTCTACTACATCCTCTTTCTTTCTCTACTTCTTTATTTCTCGATCTCTCTTTTTCCCTAATTCTCTTTCTCTCGCTCAATATTTCTCTCTACTTGTCACTCTTTTTCTCATATTCTCGGGTGTTCTTTCTCTACTTCTCACGCTGATTTTCTCTCTACTTCTCTATTTCAGACTCTCCCTTTTTCTGTACTTCTACATTTAACACTCTTTCTTTTTATCTACTACTGCCTAGCAACCAGTTAGATACACCTTAGCAACCACCTGGAAAACATTAGCAACTGCCTAGCAACCACTTAGCAACCATGTGTAATACGTTAGCAACTGCCTAGCAACCAGATAGCAACACCTTAGCAACCACCTGGAAAACGTTAGCAACTGCTTAGCAACCACTTTAGAAATGGTAGCAACTGCCTAGCGACCAGTCAGATACACCTAGCAACACCTTAGCAACCACCCCAGATACCATAGCAACATCTTAGCAACCACCTAGCAACACCTTAGCAACCACCACAGACACCATAGCAACACCTTAGCAACCGCCTAGCAACCGTCTAGCAACCACCTAGCAACACCTTAGCAACCACCCTGGATAGCATAGCAACACCTTAGCAACCACCTAGCAACACCTTAGCAACCACCTAGCAAACACCTAGCAACACCTTAGCAACCACCCCGGATACCATAGCAACACCTTAGCAACCGCCTTGCAACAGCTTAGCAACCACCTAGCAACCACCTAGCAACACCTTAGCAACCACCCCGGATACCATAGCAACACCTTAGCAACCGCCTAGCAACACCCTAGCAACCACCTAGCAACACCTTAGCAACCACCCCGGATACCATAGCAACACCTTAGCAACCGCCTAGCAACACCCTAGCAACCACCTAGCAACCACCTAGCAACACCTTAGCAACCACCCCGGATACCATAGCAACACCTTAGCAACCGCCTAGCAACACCCTAGCAACCACCTAGCAACACCTTAGCAACCACCCAAGATACCATAGCAACACCTTAGCAACCGCCTAGCAACCACCTAGCAACACCTTAGCAACCACCCCGGATACCATAGCAACACCTTAGCAACCGCCTAGCAACACCCTAGCAACCACCTAGCAACCACCTAGCAACACCTTAGCAACCACCCAAGATACCATAGCAACACCTTAGCAACCGCCTAGCAACACCCTAGCAACCGCCTAGCAACATCTTAGTTACCACCTAGCAACCACCTAGCAACCACCTAGCAACACCTTAGCAACCACCCCGGATACCATAGCAACACCTTAGCAACCGCCTAGCAACACCTTAGCAACCGCCTAGCAACACCTTAGCAACCACCTAGTAACCACCTAGCAACACCTTAGCAACCACCCCAGATACCATAGCAACACCTTAGCAACCGCCTAGCAACACCTTAGCAACCGCCTAGCAACACCTTAGCAACCACCTAGCAACCACCTAGTAACCACCTAGCAACACCTTAGCAACCACCCCAGATACCATAGCAACACCTTAGCAACCGCCTAGCAACACCTTAGCAACCGCCTAGCAACACCTTAGCAACCACCTAGCAACCACCTAGCAACACCTTAGCAACCACCATGGATACCATAGCAACACCTTAGCAACCGCCTAGCAACCACCTAGCAACCACCTAGCAACACCTTAGCAACCACCCCGGATACCATAGCAACAACTTAGCAACCACCTAGCAACACCTTAGCAACCACCTAGCAACACCATAGCAGATACCAGCCAGCACTGCAATCACACTCGCAGTTTCTGTAGGAACTGCAATCTAGTTATTATTATTATTCTTACGCCTTTTTTTCTGTACGCTACTCCTCCTAAAGCTTTCAACGTAGAATCACGAAACTTTCACGGATCGTAGGACCTATGCCAACTTAGCGTGCTTGTGCTTTTTGGAGCGATTTATCGTACGGTTTTCGTAAAAACTTCGTAAACGTACGCATTTTTTCCCCATAGGAATGAATGGGGCGAAATTTTAAACGTCCGTAACCGCCACAATTTTTGAGATACGAAGACCAAATTTGGCGAGCTTATAGATCTTACCGAGATCTTTAAATTAATAGCAGGTTGCGAAGCGATACGACGTACGGTTTTCGTACAATTTTCGTACGAAGTTTTCCCATAGAAATGAATGGGGGGCCCAGAGTTCCATCTCGCACACGAGCAGCTCTGCGCACGGAACCCCTTCTCTCCCCTGCTCCTCCAGTACTGTGAGTGTATGGAGGAGCTGCTGTATGGAGCAGCTATCAGTCAAAAGTTTGGACACCCCGGCACCCCAGCCAGGGTTTAGCAACCACCTATTAACTGCTTAGCAACCACTCTCTCTTTCTCACTCTCTCTTTCGCTCTCTACTTCTCTAATTCTCACTCTCTTTCCCACTCTCTCTCTATTTCTATATTTCTCACTCTTTCTTTTGCTCTCTACTTCTCTACTTCTCACTCTCTCTTTTGCTCTCTACTTCTCTATTTCTCACTCTCTTTTGCTCTCTACTCCTCTATTTCTCACTCTCTTTCTCACTCTCTCTCTACGTCTCTATTTCTCACTCTATTTCTCACTCTCTCTCTACTTCTCTATCTCACTCTCTCTTTCTCACTCTCTCTACGTCTCTATTTCTCACTCTCTCTCTACTTCTCTATCTCACTCTCTCTTTCTCACTCTCTCTCTACTTCTCTAATTCTCACTCTATCTTTCCCACTCTCTCTCTACTTCTCTATTTCTCACTCTTTCTTTTGCTCTCTACTTCTCTACTTCTCTACTTCTCACTCTCTCGTTTGCTCTCTACTTCTCTGTCTCACTCTCTCTTTTGCTCTCTACTTCTCACTCTCTCTTTTGCTCTCTACTTCTCTATTTCTCACTCTCTCTCTACGTCTCTATTTCTCACTCTCTCTCTACTTCTCTATTTCTCACTCTCTCTTTCTCACTCTTTTCTACGTCTCTATTTCTCACTCTCTCTACTTCTCTATTTCTCACTCTTTCTCACTCTCTCTCTACGTCTCTATTTCTCACTCTCTCTCTACGTCTCTATTTCTCACTCTCTCTCTACTTCTATATTTCTCACTCTCTCTACTTCTATATTTCTCACTCTCTTTTTCACTCTCTCTCTACGTCTCTATTTCTCTTTATTTCTCACTCTCTCTACTTCTATATTTCTCACTCTCTTTTTCACTCTCTCTCTACGTCTCTATTTCTCACTCTCTCTCTACTTCTCTATTTCTCACTCTCTTTCTCACTCTCTCTCTACGTCTCTATTTCTCACTCTCTCTACTTCTCTATTTCTCACTCTCTCTTTCTCACTCTCTCTCTACTTCTCTATTTCTCACTCTCTCTTTCTCACTCTCTCTACTTTTCTATGTCTCTTTCTTTCTACTTTTCTATTTCTCTATTTCTCTCTTACTCTCTCTTTATTTCTCGCTCTTCTCTCTACTTCTCTTTCACTCTACTTTTCTGTCTTGCTTTCTCTTTCTATCTATCTCTCTACTACATCCTTTTTCTTTCTCTACTTCTTTATTTCTCGATCTCTCTTTTTCCCTAATTCTCTTTCTCTCGCTCAATATTTCTCTCTACTTGTCACTCTTTTTCTCACATTCTCGGGTGTTCTTTCTCTACTTCTCACGCTGATTTTCTCTCTACTTCTCTATTTCAGGCTCTCCCTTTTTCTGTACTTCTACATTTAACACTCTTTCTTTTTATCTACTACTGCCTAGGAACCAGTTAGATACACCTTAGCAACCACCTGGAAAACATTAGCAACTGCCTAGCAACCACTTAGCAACCATGTGTAATACGTTAGCAACTGCCTAGCAACCAGATAGCAACACCTTAGCAACCACCTGGAAAACGTTAGCAACTGCCTAGCAACTGCTTAGCAACCACTTTAGAAATGGTAGCAACTGCCTAGCGACCAGTTAGATACACCTAGCAACACCTTAGCAACCACCCCAGATACCATAGCAACATCTTAGCAACCACCTAGCAACACCTTAGCAACCACCCTAGACACCATAGCAACACCTTAGCAACCGCCTAGCAACACCTTAGCAACCACCTTGCAACCACCTAGCAACACCTTAGCAACCACCCCGGATACCATAGCAACACCTTAGCAACCACCTAGCAACACCTTAGCAACCACCTAGCAACACCTTAGCAACCACCCTGGATACCATAGCAACACCTTAGCAACCACCTAGCAACACCCTAGCAACCACCTAGCAACCACCTAGCAACACCTTAGCAACCACCCTGGATACCATAGCAACACCTTAGCAACCACCTAGCAACACCTTAGCAACCACCTAGAAACACCTTAGCAACCACCCAGGATACCATAGCAACACCTTAGCAACCACCTAGCAACACCTTAGCAACCACCCTGGATACCATAGCAACACCTTAGCAACCACCTAGCAACACCTTAGCAACCACACCATAGCATCCACCCCGGATACCATAGCAACACTTAAGCAACCGCCTAGCAACCACCTAGCAACACCTTAGCAACCACCCCGGATACCATAGCAACACCTTAGCAACCACCTAGCAACACCTTAGCAACCACCTAGCAACTGCCTAGCAACCACCTAGCAACACCTTAGCAACCACCCAGGATAGCATAGCAACACCTTAGCAACCACCTAGCAACACCTTAGCAACCACCCCGGATACCATAGCAACACCTTAGCAACCACCTAGCAACACCTTAGCAACCACCGTGGATACCATAGCAACACCTTAGCAACCACCTAGCAAAACCTTAGCAACCACCTAGCAACACCCTAGCAACCACCTAGCAACACCTTAGCAACCACCTTGCAACCACCTAGCAACACCTTAGCAACCACCCCGGATACCATAGCAACACCTTAGCAACCACCTAGCAACACCTTAGCAACCACCTAGCAACACCTTAGCAACCACCCCGGATACCATAGCAACACCTTAGCAACCACCTAGCAACACCCTAGCAACCACCTAGCAACCACCTAGCAACACCTTAGCAACCACCCTGGATACCATAGCAACACCTTAGCAACCAACTAGCAACACCTTAGCAACCACCCCGGATACCATAGCAACCACCTAGCAACACCTTAGCAACCACCTAGCAACACCTTAGCAACCACCCTGGATACCATAGCAACCGCCTAGCAACACCCTAGCAACCACCTAGCAACACCTTAGCAACCACCCTGGATACCATAGCAACACATTAGCAACCACCTAGCAACACCTTAGCAACCAACCCGGATACCATAGCAACACCTTAGCAACCACCCCGGATCCCATAGCAACACCTTAGCAACCACCTAGCAACCCTCTAGCAACCACCTAGCAACACCTTAGCAACCACCCCAGATACCATAGCAACACCTTAGCAACCACCTAGCAACACCTTAGCAACCACCCCAGATACCATAGCAACCAGTTAGCAACCACCTGGAAAATATTAGAAACTGCCTAATAACCACTTAAAAACCATTTGGAATACGTTAATTGCCTAGCAACAAGTTAGCAACAGCTTAGCAACCACCTGGAATATGTTCGCAACTGCCTAGCAACCAATTAGCAAGCACTAAGCAACGATGTGGACTACATTAGCAACTGCCTAGCAACTACCTAGCAACCACTTAGCAACACTTTACTTTATAAGATAATTATAAGCTTTTCACCATGTTAGCCAAAACTTTTTGGACTTCAACATTTAGCCGAAAGTCAACAGCATAGCAACCACTCTTCACACGCTTTAGACAGAAATATCTTAGCAACCATTTTAACTATTCAACGTTATTTAACTATTTAACGTACTTTTCCAAGCCAACTTAAAGTTCGTTATCGAACTTTCCTTTTCTAGTTATTATTATTATTCTATAAACTTTTTATAAACAGTTTCTCCTCCTACAGTTTTCAAGCTAGAACCACGAAACTTCACAAGATGATAGAACCTATTGCCGCGGGGTGTGCTTGTGCTTTTCTAAGTGATCGGACCACCAGGGTCCGATCGGTGGTCCGCCAAAGTCAGATTTTTTCCCATAGACTTCCATTCACACTTTTTTCAAACGGCTCTAAAAGTCACAAGTTAGCAACCACATAGCAACCACCTAGCAACACCTTAGCAACCACCCCAGATACCATAGCAACACCTTAGCAACCACCTAGCAACACCTTAGCAACCACCTAGCAACCACCTAGCAACACCTTAGCAACCACCCCGGATACCATAGCAACACCTTAGCAACCGCCTAGCAACACCCTAGCAACCACCTAGCAACACCTTAGCAACCATCCCGGATACCATAGCAACACCTTAGCAACCGCCTAGCAACACCCTAGCAACCACCTAGCAACACCTTAGCAACCACCCCGGATACATAGCAACACCTTAGCAACCGCCTAGCAACACCCTAGCAACACCTTAGCAACCACCCTGGATACCATAGCAACACCTTAGCAACCGCCTAGCAACACCTTAGCAACCACCTAGCAACCACCTAGCAACACCTTAGCAACCACCCCGGATACCATAGCAACACCTTAGCAACCGCCTAGCAACACCCTAGCAACCACCTAGCATCCACCTAGCAACACCTTAGCAACCACCCCGGATACCATAGCAACACCTTAGCAACCGCCTAGCAACACCCTAGCAACCACCTAGCAACACCTTAGCAACCACCCCGGATACATAGCAACACCTTAGCAACCGCCTAGCAACACCCTAGCAACACCTTAGCAACCACCCTGGATACCATAGCAACACCTTAGCAACCGCCTAGCAACACCTTAGCAACCACCTAGCAACCACCTAGCAACACCTTAGCAACCACCCCGGATACCATAGCAACACCTTAGCAACCGCCTAGCAACACCCTAGCAACCACCTAGCATCCACCTAGCAACACCTTAGCAACCACCCCGGATACCATAGCAACACCTTAGCAACCGCCTAGCAACACCTTAGCAACCACCTAGCAACCACCTAGCAACACCTTAGCAACCCCCCCGGATACCATAGCAACACCTTAGCAACCGCCTAGCAACACCCTAGCAACCACCTAGCAACACCTTAGCAACCACCCAAGATACCATGGCAAACACCTTAGCAACCGCCTAGCAACACCCTAGCAACCACCTAGCAACCACCTAGCAACACCTTAGCAACCACCCCGGATACCATAGCAACACCTTAGCAACCGCCTAGCAACCACCTAGCAACCACCTAGCAACACCTTAGCAACCACCCCAAATACCATAGCAACACCTTAGCAACCGCCTAGCAACACCTTAGCAACCACCTAGCAACACCTTAGCAACCACCCCGGATACCATAGCAACACCTTAGCAACCGCCTAGCAACCACCTAGCAACCACCTAGCAACACCTTAGCAACCACCCCGGATACCATAGCAACACCTTAGCAACCGCCTAGCAACACCCTAGCAACAACCTAGCAACCACCTAGCAACACCTTAGCAACCACCCCGGATACCATAGCAACACCTTAGCAACCGCCTAGCAACACCCTAGCAACAACCTAGCAACCACCTAGCAACACCTTAGCAACCACCCTGGATACCATAGCAACACCTTAGCAACCGCCTAGCAACACCCTAGCAACCACCTAGCAACACCTTAGCAACCACCCCGGATACCATAGCAACACCTTAGCAACCGCCTAGCAACACCCTAGCAACCACCTAGCAACCACTTAGCAACACCTTAGCAACCACCCCGGATACCATAGCAACACCTTAGCAACCGCCTAGCAACACTCTAGCAACCACCTAGCAACCACCTAGCAACACCTTAGCAACCACCCCGGATACCATAGCAACACCTTAGCAACCACCTAGCAACACCTTAGCAACCACCTAGCAACACCTTAGCAGATACCAGCCAGCACTGCAATCACACTCGCAGTTTCTGCAGGAACTGCAATCTAGTTATTATTATTATTCCACCTGTTTTTTGTCCGGTTAACTAGTGCCGCAGTTTTCGAAATATCGACTTCGTCCAAAAGAGAAAACGTGCGTACATATCGGGAATGGTGGGCTTGTATACAGCTTTCCGATCGGACTTACGTTTTTCGTAAAAACTTCGTAAGTACGCGTTTTTTTGACCATTGAAAATGAATGGGCAGAACTTTGCACGCCCGTGGACGTCGCAATTTTTGAAATACGAAGATGAAACCAATTGATGACCTGTAGAACTTATTGAGCTCTTTCCGAAAATATGCGTTACGAAAAGTTACGACGTACGGATTTCGTACGATTGTCGTACGAAGTGGCCCCATTGGAATGAATGGGGCCAATCGGAGGACGGCAGCTAGATCGAAGGACAGGTAGCTAGAACTCCAGTACTGTGTGTAATGGAGCAGCTATGGGATAAAACAGCATTAGGTCAAAAGTTTGGACACCCCGGCCCCCCAGTACTGTGTGTAATAGAGCCACGGGTCAAAAGTTTGGACACCCCGGCCCCCCAGTACTGTGTGTAATGGAGCCACGGGTCAAAAGTTTGGACACCCCCGAACGGCCAAAGCAACCTAGCGTGCATAGCTGATTGATGTATTTGCACGTTGCGTAGCAACGTGCAAACACCATTTAATCTAATTTATGCATATACATCACCTAGCAACCACCTAGTAACACCTTAGCAACCACCTAGCAACCACCTAGCAACACCTTAGCAACCACCCCGGATACCATAGCAACACCTTAGCAACCGCCTAGCAACACCTTAGCAACCACCTAGCAAACACCTAGCAACACCTTAGCAACCACCCCGGATACCATAGCAACACCTTAGCAACCGCCTAGCAACACCTTAGCAACCACCTAGCAACCACCTAGCAACACCTTAGCAACCACCCCGGATACCATAGCAACACCTTAGCAACCGCCTAGCAACAACTTAGCAACCACCTAGCAACCACCTAGCAACACCTTAGCAACCACCCCGGATACCATAGCAACACCTTAGCAACCGCCTAGCAACACCCTAGCAACCACCTAGCAACCACCTAGCAACACCTTAGCAACCACCCCGGATACCATAGCAACACCTTAGCAACCGCCTAGCAACACCCTAGCAACCACCTAGCAACCCCTTAGCAACCACCCCGGATACCATAGCAACACCTTAGCAACCGGATAGCAACACCTTAGCAACCACTTAGCAACCACCTAGCAACACATTAGCAACCACCCCGGATACCATAGCAACACCTTAGCAACCACCTAGCAACACCCTAGCAACCACCTAGCAACCACCTAGCAACACCTTAGCAACCACCCCGGATACCATGGCAACACCTTAGCAACCGCCTAGCAACACCCTAGCAACACCTTAGCAACCACCCCGGATACCATAGCAACACCTTAGCAACCGCCTAGCAACACCCTAGCAACCACCTAGCAACCACCTAGCAACACCTTAGCAACCACCCCGGATACCATAGCAACACCTTAGCAACTGCCTAGCAACACCCTAGCAACCACCTAGCAACCACCTAGCAACACCTTAGCAACCACCCCGGATACCATAGCAACACCTTAGCAACCGCCTAGCAACACCCTAGCAACCACCTAGCAACCACCTAGCAACACCTTAGCAACCACCCCGGATACCATAGCAACACCTTAGCAACTGCCTAGCAACACCCTAGCAACCACCTAGCAACCACCTAGCAACACCTTAGCAACCACCCCAGATACCATAGCAACACCTTAGCAACCGCCTAGCAACACCCTAGCAACCACCTAGCAACCACCTAGCAACACCTTAGCAACCACCCCGGATACCATAGCAACACCTTAGCAACCGCCTAGCAACACCCTAGCAACCACCTAGCAACCACCTAGCAACACCTTAGCAACCACCCCGGATACCATAGCAACACCTTAGCAACCGCCTAGCAACACCCTAGCAACCACCTAGCAACCACCTAGCAACACCTTAGCAACCACCCCGGATACCATAGCAACACCTTAGCAACCACCCAAGATACCATAGCAACACCTTAGCAACCGCCTAGCAACACCCTAGCAACCACCTAGCAACCACCTAGCAACACCTTAGCAACCACCCCGGATACCATAGCAACACCTTAGCAACCGCCTAGCAACACCCTAGCAACCACCTAGCAACCACCTAGGAACACCTTAGCAACCACCGCGGATACCATAGCAACACCTTAGCAACCGCCTAGCAACACCTTAGCAACCACCTAGCAACCACCTAGCAACACCTTAGCAACCACCCCGGATACCATAGCAACACCTTAGCAACCGCCTAGCAACACCATAGCAACCACCTAGCAACACCTTAGCAACCACCCCGGATACCATAGCAACACCTTAGCAACCACTTAGCAACACCTTGGCAACACCATAGCAGATACCAGCCAGCACTGCAATCACACTCGCTGTTTCTGTAGGAACTGCAATCTAGTTATTATTATTATTCTATAAACTTTTTATAAACAGTTTCTCCTCCTACAGTTTTCAAGCTAGAACCACGAAACTTCACAAGATGATAGAACCTATTGCCGCGGGGTGTGCTTGTGCTTTTCTAAGTGATCGGACCACCAGGGTCCGTTCGGTGGTCCGCCAAAGTCAGATTTTTTCCCATAGACTTCCATTCACACTTTTTTCAAACGGCTCTAAAAGTCACAATTTTTGAGCTAGAACCACAAAATTCACAAGACATACAGAACTTGCAGAAACGTTTCAGACGATATGCTGATCTCACCGATACGATTTACGGTTTTCGTAAAATTATCGTACGAACTTTCCCCATAGGAATGAATGGGCGGAATGTTGGCCATCTCACACACACCAGCCGATCCTGCGCACGGCCCCCCTCTCTGCCCTGCTCCTCAGTACTGTATCTGTATGGAGAAGATACTGCTGAACACAACCCACACCAGAACCAATACAACACTACACACACAGCACACCACACACCCCACATCACACACAGTCCACACCACACCTTACACACATTCCACACCACACATACCCCACACCAAACACACTCCACCCCACACACTCCACACCACACGTACCCCACACCACACACACTCCACCCCACACACAATTCATACCCCACACCACACACACTTTAAAACACACACACACTCCACAGATCATATACCCCACACCACACACACTCCACACCACACATACCCCACACCCCACACACTCCATACCACACACACTCCACAGCACACATACCCCACACACTCCATACCACACACACACTCCACAGCTCACATACCCCACACCACTCACACTTCAAACCACACATACCCCACACCACACACTCCACACCACACAAACTCCACACCACACACACTTCAAACCACACAAACCCCAAACCACACACTTCCAACCACATACTCCACACACACTTCAAACCACACATACCCCACACCACACACACTCCACACCACACAAACCCCACACCACACACACTTCATACCCCACACCACACACACTTTAAACCACACACACACTCCACAGCTCACATACCCCACACCACACACTCCACCCCACACATACCACACACACTTCACACCCCAAACCACACACTCCACACCACACATACCCCACACCACACACACTTTAAACCACACACACACTCCACACACAGCTCATATACCCCACACCGCACACACTCCACACCACACATACCCCACACCCCACACACTCCATACTACACACACACTCCACAGCTAACATACCCCACACCACACACACTCCACCCCACACATACCACACACTTCACACCACACATACCCCACACCACACACACTCCACCCCACACATACCACACACTTCACACCACACATACCCCACACTCTCCATACCACACACACACTCCACAGCTCACATACCCCACACCATACACACTCCACCCCACACACTTCACACCCCACACCACACATATCCCACACTCTCCATACCACGCACACACTCCACAGCTCACATACCCCACACCACACACACTCCACCCCACACATACCACACACAGTTCACACCACACATACCCCACACCACACACACTCCACACCTGACACACCCCACACCATACATACTCCACCCCACACATACCATACACAGTTCACACCACACCTACCCCACACCACACACACTCCACACCAGACACACCCCACACTCCACACACTCCATACCACACACACACTCCACAGCACACCCCACATACACCCCACACCACACCCTGCACTCTACACACCCCATAAACTCCACACCCAACACACTCCACACCACAACCAGTAAGCAACACCTTAGCCACACCACACCACGCACTCCACACACCACACACGCCCCACACCACACACGCTCAACACCACACACACCCAACACCACACACACTCTACAACCCACACCACAACCAGTTAGCAACACCTTAGCAACCACCTGGAAAACATTGGCAACTGCCTAGCAATCACTTAGCAGCCACTTTAGAAATTATAGCAACTGCCTATCAACCAGTTAACAACACCTTAGCAACCACCTGGAAAATGTTAGCAACTGCCTAGCAACAGCTTAGCAACCACTTTAGGAATGATAGCAACTGCCTAGCAACCACTTAGCAACACCTTAGCAACCTCCCCGGATACCATAGCAACACCTTAGCAACCGCCTAGCAACACCTTAGCAACCACCTAGCAACACCTTAGCAACCACCCGGATACCATAGCAACACCTTAGCAACCACCTAGCAACACCTTAGCAACCACCACAGAAACCATAGCAACACCTTAGCAACCACCTAGCAACACCTTAGCAACCACCCTGGATACCATAGCAACACCTTAGCAACCACCCTGGATACCATAGCAACACCTTAGCAACCACCTAGCAACACCTTAGCAACCACCCTGGATACCATAGCAACACCTTAGCAACCACCTAGCAACACCTCAGCAACCACCCCAGATACTATAGCAACACCTTAGCAACCACCTGGAAAGTTTTTAGATTTCAGCATGTAACCAAAAGTTTTAGATTTCAGCACTTAACCAAAAGTTTTTAGATTTCAGCTGTTAAACAAACGTTTTAAGATTTCAGTGTTTAACCAAAAGTTTTTGGATTTCAGCATTTTACTAAACATTTCTAGATGTAAGCAATTAACCAAAGGTTTTTAGATTTCAGCGTTTAACCAAACGTTTTTAGATTACAGCGTTTTTGGTATTTAGCTTTTAGCCAAAGGTTAACAGCATAGCAACGACTCTTCACACTCTTCAGACAGAAACAGCTTAACAACCATTTTAACTTTTCAACGTTATTAGCGCTCTTTTCCAAGCCAACTTAAAGTTCGTTCACGAACTTTGCCTTTTCTAGTTATTATTATTCTCGCCACGTTTTATAAACAACTACTCCTCCTAGAGCTTTCGAGCTAGAACCACGAAACTTCACACGATGGTAGAACTTATAGCCGCGGGGTGTGCTTGTGCTTTTTGGAGCGATACATCGTACGATTTTCGTAAAAACTTCGTAAACGTACGCCCTTTTTCCCATAGACAATGAACTAGGAGAATTTTGAACGGCCGTGAACGTCACAATATTTAAGATATGAAGCTGAAATTCGGATGACCTATAGAACTTATTGAGTTCTTTCCGAAAATATGCGTTACGAAACGATACGTCGTACGGATTTCGTACAAATGTCGTACGAAGTTTTCCCATAGAAATGAATGGGGGGCCCAGAGTTCCATCTCACACACGAGCAGCTCTGCGCACGGAACCCCTTCTCTCCCCTGCTCCTCCAGTACTGTGAGTGTATGGAGGAGCTGCTGTATGGAGCAGCTATCAGTCAAAAGTTTGGACACCCCGGCACCCCAGCCAGGGCTTAGCAACCACCTATTAACTGCTTAGCAACCACCTTAGCAACCACCTGGAAAACGTTAGCAACTGCCTAGCAAGCACTTAGCGACACCTTAGCAACCACCTGGAAAACGTTAGCAACTGCCTAGCAACCACTTAGTAACCACCTGGAATACATTAGCAACTTCCTAGCAACCACTTAGCAACCACTTTAGAATTTATAGCAACTGCCTAGCAACCAGTTAGCAACACCTTAGCAACCACCAGGAAAACGTTAGAAACTGCCTAGCAACAGCTTAGCAACCACTTTAGAAATGAAAGCAACTGCCTAGCAACCACTTAGCAACAGCTTAGCAACCACCTGGAAAATGTTAGCAACTGCCTAGCAACCACTTAGCAACCACTTTAGAAACGATAGCAACTGCCTAGCAACCACTTAGCAACACCTTAACAACCATTAGGAAAACGTTAGCAACTGCCTAGCAAGCACTTAGCAACCACTTTAGAAATTATAGCAATTGCCTAGCAACCAGTTAGCAACCACTTAGCAACCACCTGGAAAACGTTAGCAAATGCCTAGCATCCACTTAGCAACCACTTTAGAAATGATAGCAACAGCCTAGCAACCACTTAGCAACACCTTAGCAACCACTAGGAAAATGTTAGCAACTGCCTAGCAACCACTTAGCAACCACTTTAGAAATGATAGCAACTGCCTAGCAACCACTTAGCAACCACTAGGAAAACGTTAGCAACTGCCTAGCAACCACTTAAGATATTAAAGCAACTGCCTAGCAACCAGTTAGCAACACTTAGCAACCACCTGGAAAACGTTAGCAACTGCCTAGCAACCACTTAGCAACCACTTTAGAAACAATAGCAACTGCCTAGCAACCACTTAGCAACACCTTAACAACCACTAGGAAAACGTTAGCTACTGCCTAGCAACACTTTAGCAACCACTAGGAAAATGTAAGCAACTGCCTAGCAACCACTTAGCAACCACTTTAGAAATTATAGCAACTGCCTAGCAACCACTTAGCAACACCTTAGCAACCTCCAGGAAAACGTTAGAAACTGCCTAGCAACAGCTTAGCAACCACTTTAGAAACGATAGCAACTGCCCAGCAACCACTTAGCAACCACTTTAGAAATGTAAGCAACTGCCTAGCAACCATTTAGCAACCACTTAGCAACCACCTGGAAAACGTTAGCAACTGCCTAGCAACCACTTAGCAACCACTTTAGAAATGATAGCAACTGCCTAGCAACCACTTAGCAACACCTTAGCAACCACCAGGAAAACTTTAGAAACTGCCTAGCAACAGCTTAGCAACCACTTTAGAAACAATAGCATCTGCCTAGCAACCACTTAGCAACACCTTAACAACCACTAGGAAAACATCAGCAACTGCCTAGCAACCACTTAGCAAGCACTTTATAAATGATAGCAACTGCCTAGCAACCACTTAGCAACACCTTAGCAACCACTAGGAAAACGTTAGCAACTGCCTAACAACCACTTAGCAACCACTTTAGAAATTATAGCAACTGCCTAGCAACCACTTAGCAACCATGTGGAATATTTTAGCAACTGCCTAGCAACCGCTTAGCAACCACTTTGGAAATGTAAGCAACTGCCTAGCAACCAGTTAGCTACACTTTAGCCACGACCTGGAAAATGTTAGCAACTGCCTAGCAACCACTTTAGAAATTATAGCAACTGCCTAGCAACCAGTTAACAATATCTTAGCAACCACCTGGAAAATGTTAGCAACTGCCTAGCAACCACTTAGCAACCACGTGGAATATGTTAGCAACTGCCTAGCAACTGCTTAGCAACCACTTTAGAAACGATAGCAACGGCCTAGCAACCACTTAGCAACCACTTTAGAAATGATAGCAACTGCCTAGCAACCACTTAGCAACACCTTAGCAACCACTAGGAAAACGTTAGCAACTGCCTAGTAACCACTTAGCAACCACTTTAGTAATGATAGCAACTGCCTAGCAACCACTTTAGAAATTATGGCAACTGCCTAGCAACCACTTAACAACATCTTAGCAACCACCTGGAAAATGTTAGCAACTGCCTAGCAACCACTTAGCAACCACGTGGAATATGTTAGCAACTGCCTAGCAACTGCTTAGCAACCACTTTAAAAATGATAGCAACTGCCTAGCAACCAGTTAGCTACACTTTAGCCACCACTTGGAAAACGTTAGCAACTGCTTAGCAACCACCTAGCAACCACTTAGCAACCATGTGGAATACGTTAGCAACTGCCTAGCAATTGCTTAGCAACACCTAAGCAACCACCTGGAAAACGTTAGCAACTCCATAGCAAACGCTTAGCAACCACTTTAGAAATGATCACAACTGCTTAGCAACCACTAAGCAACCATTTTAACTTTTCAACGTTATTAGCGTACTTTTCCAAGCCAACTTAAAGTTCGTTCACGAACTTTGCCTTTTCTAGTTAGCCACGTTTTATAAACAACTACTCCTCCTAGAGCTTTCGAGCTAGAACCACGAAACTTCACACGATGGTAGAACTTATAGCCGCGGGGTGTGCTTGTGCTTTTTGGAACGATACATCGTACGATTTTCGTAAAAACTTCGTAAATGTACGCCCTTTTTCCCATAGACAATGAACTAGGAGAATTTTGAACGGCCGTGAACGTCACAATATTTAAGATATGAAGCTGAAATTCGGATGACCTATAGAACTTATTGAGTTCTTTCTGAAAATATGCTTTACGAAAAGATACGTCGTACGGATTTCGTACAAATGTCGTACGAATTTTCCCCATAGAAATGAATGGGGGGCCCAGAGTTCTAACTCGCACACGAGCAGCTCTGCGCACGGAACCCCTTCTCTCCCCTGCTCCTCCAGTACTGTGAGTGTATGGAGGAGCTGCTGTATGGAGCAGCTATCAGTCAAAAGTTTGGACACCCCGGCACCCCAGCCAGGGCTTAGCAACCACCTATTAACTGCTTAGCAACCACCTTAGCAACCACCTGGAAAACGTTAGCAACTGCCTAGCAATTACTTAGCAACCACTTAGCAACACCTTAGCAACCACCTGGAAAACGTTAGCAACTGCCTAGCAACCAGTTAGCTACACTTTAGCCACCACTTGGAAAACGTTAGCAACTGCTTAGCAACCACCTAGCAACCACTTAGCAACCATGTGGAATACGTTAGCAACTGCCTAGCAATTGCTTAGCAACACCTAAGCAACCACCTGGAAAACGTTAGCAACTGCATAGCAAACGCTTAGCAACCACTTTAGAAATGATCACAACTGCTTAGCAACCACTAAGCAACCATTTTAACTTTTCAACGTTATTAGCGTACTTTTCCAAGCCAACTTAAAGTTCGTTCACGAACTTTGCCTTTTCTAGTTAGCCACGTTTTATAAACAACTACTCCTCCTAGAGCTTTCGAGCTAGAACCACGAAACTTCACACGATGGTAGAACTTATAGCCGCGGGGTGTGCTTGTGCTTTTTGGAACGATACATCGTACGATTTTCGTAAAAACTTCGTAAATGTACGCCCTTTTTCCCATAGACAATGAACTAGGAGAATTTTGAACGGCCGTGAACGTCACAATATTTAAGATATGAAGCTGAAATTCGGATGACCTATAGAACTTATTGAGTTCTTTCTGAAAATATGCTTTACGAAAAGATACGTCGTACGGATTTCGTACAAATGTCGTACGAATTTTCCCCATAGAAATGAATGGGGGGCCCAGAGTTCTAACTCGCACACGAGCAGCTCTGCGCACGGAACCCCTTCTCTCCCCTGCTCCTCCAGTACTGTGAGTGTATGGAGGAGCTGCTGTATGGAGCAGCTATCAGTCAAAAGTTTGGACACCCTGGCACCCCAGCCAGGGTGTAGCAACCAGTTAGCACTACCTTAGCAACCACCTGGAAAATGTTACCAACTACCTAGCAACCACTTAGCAACCAATTTAGAAATGATGGCAACTGCCTAGCAACCAGTTAGCAACACCTTAGCAACCACCTGGAAAACGATAGCTACTACCTAGCAACCACTTAGCAACCACTTTAGAAATGATGGCAACTGCCTAGCAACACCTCAGCAACCACCTGGAAAATGTTAGCCACTACCTAGCAACCACTTAGCAACCACTTTAGAAATTATGGCAACTGCCTAGCAACCACTTAGCAACCACCTGGAAAACGTTAGCAACTGCCTAGCAACCACTTAGGAACCACTTTAGAAATGATAGCAACTGCCTAGCAACCAGATAGCAACAGCTTAGGAACCACCTGGAATACGTTAGCAACTGCCTAGCAACCACTTAGCAACCACATGGAAAACATTAGCAACTGCCTAGCAACCACTTAGCAACCACTTTAGAAATGATGGCAACTGCCTAGCAGCACCTCAGCAACCACCTGGAAAATGTTAGCAACTACCTAGCAACCACTTTGCAACCACTTTAGAAATTATGGCAACTGCCTAGCAACCACTTAGCAACCATGTGGAATACGTTAGCAAATGCCTAGCAAACACTTAGCAACCACCAGGAAAACGTTAGCAACTGCCTAGCAACCACTTAGCAACCACTTTAGAAATGATAGCAACTGCCTAGCAACCAGATAGCAACAGCTTAGGAACCACCTGGAATACGTTAGCAACTGCCTAGCAACCACTTAGCAACCACCTGGAAAACATTAGCAACTGCCTAGCAACCACTTTAGAAATGATAGCAACTGCCTAGCAACAGCTTAGCAACCACTTTAGAAATGATGGCAACTGCCTAGCAACCAGTTAGCAACACCTTAGCAACTACCTGGAAAACGTTAGAAACTGCCTAGCAACCGCTTAGCAACCACTTTAGAAATTATACCAACTGTCTAGCAACCACTTAGCAATCATGTGGAATACATTGGCAACTGCCTAGCAACTACTTTAAAAATGATAGCAACCAGTTAGCAACACCTTAGCAACCACCTGGAAAACGTTAGCAACTGCCTTGCAACCACTTAGCAACTATGTGTAATACGTTACAACTGCCTAGATACCACTTAGCAGCCACTTAGCAACCATGTGGAATACATTAGCAACTGCCTAGCAACCAGTTAGCAACACCTTAGCAACCACCTTGGAAATGTTAGCAACTGCCTAGCAACAGCTTAGCAACCACTTGGAAAATGTTAGCAACTGTCTAGCAACAGCTTAGCAACCACTTTAGAAATTATAGTAACTGCCTAGCAACCACCTAATAACATCTTAGCAACTACCTGGAAAATGTTAGCAACTGCCTAGCAACCAGTTAGCAACTACTTAGCAACCACCTGGAAAACGTTAGCAACTACTTAGCAACCAACTGAAAAACGTTAGCAACTACCTAGCAACCACTTAGCAACACTATATTGACCACCTGGAATACGTTAGCAACTGCCTAGCAACCACTTAGCAACCACCTGGAAAACATTAGCAACTGCCTAGCAACCACTTTAGAAATGATAGCAACTGCCTAGCAACAGCTTAGCAACCACTTTAGAAATGATGGCAACTGCCTAGCAACCAGTTAGCAACACCTTAGCAACTACCTGGAAAACGTTAGAAACTGCCTAGCAACCGCTTAGCAACCACTTTAGAAATTATACCAACTGTCTAGCAACCACTTAGCAATCATGTGGAATACATTGGCAACTGCCTAGCAACTACTTTAAAAATGATAGCAACCAGTTAGCAACACCTTAGCAACCACCTGGAAAACGTTAGCAACTGCCTTGCAACCACTTAGCAACTATGTGTAATACGTTAGCAACTGCCTAGATACCACTTAGCAGCCACTTAGCAACCATGTGGAATACATTAGCAACTGCCTAGCAACCACTTAGCAACCATTTTAAAAATGATAGCAACTGCCTAGCAACCAGTTAGCAACACCTTAGCAACCACCTGGGAAATGTTAGCAACTGCCTAGCAACAGCTTAGCAACCACTTGGAAAATGTTAGCAACTGTCTAGCAACAGCTTAGCAACCACTTTAGAAATTATAGTAACTGCCTAGCAACCACCTAATAACATCTTAGCAACTACCTGGAAAACGTTAGCAACTGCCTAGCAACCAGTTAGCAACTACTTAGCAACCACCTGGAAAACGTTAGCAACTACTTAGCAACCAACTGAAAAACGTTAGCAACTACCTAGCAACCACTTAGCAACACTATATTGACCACCTGGAATACGTTAGCAACTGCCTAGCAACCACTTAGCAACCACCTGGAAAACATTAGCAACTGCCTAGCAACCACTTTAGAAATGATAGCAACTGCATAGCAACCAGTTAGCAACTACTTAACAACCATGTGGATTACATTAGCAACTGCCTAGCAACAGCTTAGCAACCACTTTAGAAATGATAACAACTGTCTAGCAACCAGTTAGCAACACCTTAGCAACCACCTGGAAAACGTTAGCATCTGTCTAGCAACCGGTTAGCAACACCTTAGCAACCACCAGGAAAATGTTAGCAACTGGCTAGCAACAGCTTGGCAACCACTTTAGAAACGATAACAACTGCCTAGCAACCACTTAGCAACATCTTAGCAACTACCTGGAATACATTAGCAACACCTTAGCAACCACTTTAGAAATGTTAACAACTGCCTAGCAACCACTTAGCAACATCTTAGCAACCACCTGGAAAATGTTAGCAACTGTCTAGCAACCACTTACCAACCACCTGGAATACGTTAGCAACTACCTAGCAACAGCTTAGCAAAACCTTAGCAACCACCTGGAATATGTTAGCAACTGCCTAGCAATCATCTGTAATACGTTAGCAACTACCTAGCAACCACTTAGCAACACTATATTGACCACGTTTAATACATTAGCAACTGCCTAGTAACAACTCAACAACCACTTTAGAACACCTTAGCAACCACCTAGAATACATTAGCAACTGCCTAGCAACAGCTTAGCAAAACTTTCGCAACCACCTAGATTATGTTAGAAATGTTAGCAACTTCCTAGCAACCACTTAGCAACCACTTGGAATACCTTAACAACTGCTTTGCAACAACTTAGTAACCATTCTAGATATTATAGCAACTGCCTAGCAACCAGTTAGCAACACCTTACCATTTACAAGTTTAAGATAATGGTAAAATTAAGATAGCACTGGATTGAGATGGCCAATTCTTTCAAGTCTTTTAGTTTACATTTAGTTATTTTAGAGATTTATTTACTTTTATTGATATTATTATGATATTTGTGCGGTGTGGTGTGGTATGTATATATATACACCTTAGGTACCATTTGGGTTCCATGTCAGTGTTCTACTTTACATATTTTATTCCTCTGTCATACAGCAAATACTTTTATATTATTTATGTCTAATGTATGACACTTTTTTTTACTATCTTTTAATTTCCTATTTCTTTTACCATGTTTATAGACTCATGATAAGTTATGCAGGTTTCCCTAGATTACCAGAATATTTTGGCACATTCATAATAAAGCTGAAGTAAACTTTTGCAAATGGTTTAGATTCTCGAAGATTGCACTCATCTTTAAGCCCTTTTTAATATCAGTAACAGATATCTTACACAGAAAAACAAACATTCATTGGATAACAAACATTGGAAAACATTGGAAAACAAACATCTTTATTGAGTGTAATCATATATAAAGAGATGAACAGACAAAGACAAATATCAGACTTTCATGCAAAGCTGATTTATCAAATGTGAGATTTATATATTCTTCTGTATTATATAAATAAATAAAGTCATATCTTTTTTCACACAACTTATTATTACGAATTTGAAGATAAATTGTTAACATATTAATAACATAGATTGAAGGTACTTCCACAGTTTCCCTGTTTAATTCTTGTAGTGTACATTGTGTACACTTGACACTGATTTAAAATCACAGTACTGTGCAAAAATTGTGTTGTTTGGTTATCACAGACACACACACGAACACACGAGTACTTTAAAAATAAATGTGTTCGGTAATAACACAAACTAAAACTCAACACACACACACGAGTACTGTAAAAATAAATGAGTTCAGTAATAACACAAACTAAAACTCAACACACACACACGAGTACTGTAAAAATAAATGAGTTCAGTAATAACACAAACTAAAACTCAACACACACACACGAGTACTGTAAAAATAAATGTGTTCGGTAATAACACAAACTAAAACTCAACACACACACACGAGTACTGTAAAAATAAATGAGTTCAGTAATAACACAAACTAAAACTCAACACACACACACGAGTACTGTAAAAATAAATGTGTTCGGTAATAACACAAACTAAAACTCAACACACACACGAGTACTGTAAAAATAAATGTGTTCAGAAATAACACAAACTAAAACTCAACACACACACGAGTACTGTAAAAATAAATGTGTTCAGTAATAACACAAACTAAAACTCAACACACACACACGAGTACTGTAAAAATAAATGTGTTCAGTAATAACACACACTAAAACTCAACACACACACACGAGTACTGTAAAAATAAATGAGTTCAGTAATAACACACACTAAAACTCAACACACACACACGAGTACTGTAAAAATAAATGTGTTCAGTAATAACACACACTAAAACTCAATACACACACACGAGTACTGTAAAAATAAATGTGTTCAGTAATAACACAAACTAAAACTCAACACACACACACGAGTACTGTAAAAATAAATGTGTTCAGTAATAACACACACTAAAACTCAACACACACACGAGTACTGTAAAAATAAATGTGTTCAGTAATAACACACACTAAAACTCAACACACACACGAGTACTGTAAAAATAAATGTGTTCTGTAATAACACACACTAAAACTCAACACACACACACGAGTACTGTAAAAATAAATGTGTTCAGTAATAACACACACTAAAACTCAACACACACACGAGTACTGTAAAAATAAATGAGTTCAGTAATAACACACACTAAAACTCAACACACACACACGAGTACTGTAAAAATAAATGTGTTCAGTAATAACACAAACTAAAACTCAACACACACGAGTACTGTAAAAATAAATGTGTTCAGTAATAACACACACTAAAACTCAACACACACACGAGTACTGTAAAAATAAATGTGTTCAGTAATAACACACACTAAAACTCAACACACACACACGAGTACTGTAAAAATAAATGTGTTCAGTAATAACACAAACTAAAACTCAACACACACGAGTACTGTAAAAATAAATGAGTTCAGTAATAACACACACTAAAACTCAACACACACACGAGTACTGTAAAAATAAATGAGTTCAGTAATAACACACACTAAAACTCAACACACACACACAAGTACAGTAAAAATAAATGTGTTCAGAAATAACACAAACTAAAACTCAACACACACACACACGAGTACTGTAAAAAAAGGTGTTCAGTAATAACACAAACTAAAACTCAACACACACACACGAGTACTGTAAAAATAAATGTGTTCAGTCATAACACACACTAAAACTCAACACACACACACGAGTACTGTAAAAAAAAAGGTGTTCAGTAATAACACAAACTAAAACTCAACACACACACGAGTACTGTAAAAATAAATGAGTTCAGTAATAACACACACTAAAACTCAACACACACACACGAGTACTGTAAAAATAAATGTGTTCAGTAATAACACAAACTAAAACTCAACACACACACACGAGTACTGTAAAAATAAATGTGTTCAGAAATAACACACACTAAAACTCAACACACACACACAAGTACAGTAAAAATAAATGAGTTCAGTAATAACACACACTAAAACTCAACACACACACACGAGTACTGTAAAAATAAAGGTGTTCTGTAATAACACACACTAAAACTCAACACACACACACGAGTACTGTAAAAATAAATGTGTTCAGAAATAACACACACTAAAACTCAACACACACACACAAGTACAGTAAAAATAAATGAGTTCAGTAATAACACACACTAAAACTCAACACACACACACGAGTACTGTAAAAATAAAGGTGTTCTGTAATAACACACACTAAAACTCAACACACACACACGAGTACTGTAAAAATAAATGTGTTCAGAAATAACACACACTAAAACTCAACACACACACACAAGTACAGTAAAAATAAATGAGTTCAGTAATAACACACACTAAAACTCAACACACACACACGAGTACTGTAAAAATAAAGGTGTTCTGTAATAACACAAACTAAAAATCAACACACACACGAGTACTGTAAAAATAAAGGTGTTCTGTAATAACACACACTAAAAATAAAGTCTCACACGCACACACACACAAACAGGTACTATGCTCAAATAGTGTCAAACACCAAAACTCATCACACACAAATACATTACTAAAAGCCCCAAGATGTATTTATCAACATAAAACAAACAGCTAAATCATATAATCTACAACTTTGTTCAAGAAATATAAATGCATTCCAACTGAGCCAGTCTTGAAAATGTCCAGGAATCTGTCACCTTCTGAGGGCACCTATATAAAAAAGGGGTATCAAACATTCCCCTGATTCTGCCACTGCACTGTCTGCTGCACCAATCACTGCATTGTACTGTTGTACTATTTAGGTCAGCTTAGCTGTTTTGCACATGTGCTGCCAGGGAGATTGCAAGGCTTCTCTGTGAAGCCCCAGGACTGTCCATTCTGGCAGTTAAGGGATACTGAGGCCTTTGGGGGTCTTTGGTAGAGCTCAGGTGGTGCTGGGGAGCCTGGTGGAGTTCTCTGTGCAGTCCTTGTACTGTCCAGTAGGACTTTTGGGGTGTTGCTGTCCTCTGAGCCATGTAGGAAGATGGTAAGCAGGTGCTGAGGCCTCTGGGGGCTGTGGTGTTGCTCTGGTGGTGCTGGGGAGCCTGGTGGAGTTCTCTGTGCAGAACCCTGGAATGTCCATTGTGGCAGTCAAGTTGTGAGGCCCACTGAGCCATGTAGGGAAACGTTAAGGGGATTTTGAAGTCTCTGCTTTGGTAGTGCTCTGGATCTGTGTGTAGCCTTGGGCAATTGCAGTAATGAAGAGTAAATAAAGTCTCTTGGCTTGCTGATGCCTGTGTATTTTCCTTATCCCACTGCTTCTTCTTTAGGCCCGCATCGTCCCCTGCCCCAACAACAAGAAGAGGCCTTGTGTCTTTGAAAGCGGGTTGGTGCTGCCAGAGAGTCCGCTTTTGGTAGTGCTCAGGTCCTGCCTGGTGGAGTTCTCTGTGCAGCCCTTGGACTGTCCAATATGACTTCTGGGGTGTTGCTGTCCTCTAAGCCATGTAGGAAGATGGTAAGGGGATACTAAGGCCTCTGGGGAACTGTGGTAGTGCTCTGGTGGTGCTGGGGAGCCTGGTGGAGTTCTCTGTGCAGCCCTTGGACTGTCCAGTATGACTTTTGGGGTGTTGCTGTCCTCTGAGCAATGTAGGAAGATGGTAAGGAGGTGCTGAGGCCTCTGGGGGCTGTGGTGGTGCTCTGGTGGTGCTGGGGAGCCTGGTGGAGTTCTCTGTGCAGAACCCTGGAATGTCCATTGTGGCAGTCAAGTTTTGAGGACTTCTGAGCCATGTAGGGAAACATTATAAATAAAGTTTCTTGGCTTGCTGATGCCTGTGTATTTTCCTCATCCCACTGCTTCTTCTTTAGGCCCGCATCGTCCCCTGCCTCAACAACAAGAAGAGTCCTTGTGTCTTTGAAAGGGGGTTGGTGCTGCCAGAGAGTCCGCTTTTGGTAGTGCTCAGGTCCTGCCTGGTGGAGTTCTCTGTGCAGCCCTTGGACTGTCCAATATGACTTCTGGGGTGTTGCTGTCCTCTGAGCCATGTAGGAAGAGGGTAAGGGGGTGCTGATACCTCTGGGGCACTGTGGTAGTGCTCTGGTGGTGCTGGGGAGCCTGGTGGAGTTCTCTGTGCAGAACCCTATGTCCTCTTTTTGAGGACAGCCACGTCCCCTGCTCCAACAACAAGAAGAGGCCTTGTGTCTTTGAGCAGTCTTGGGCCATTCCACTATGGAGGAGACACTTTCTCTCTCTCAAGTGGACATGGCCACTGCTGATTAAAAAAAAGGTATATGTTGATTACCTTCCAGCCTTCTGACCTTCACCAGTTTCATGTAAAATGATATATTCTTTACATTTTTGTATTGTTGGGTTTGCTGAGTTGAGGTTTCTTTACTATTAATACATTTGTTTCAGTTTATTTTAACTGTATATATTTTATTTGTTGACATCAAGTTATGCTGCATTGCAATTCACTCAATACAACTGTAAAGCTTATATAACAGCTAATTTCAGTATTGTTAATTTGGGTGTAGGCTGCTGCACACTACTTTTAAAAAACTTTGAGTGAATAAAGAGAACAACAAAAACAATTACATTAATTTGTAGTATTAGCAGAGATTAATAGTAAAGAACTACTTCACTGTAGTACTTAAGTACTAAAATTCTGTATCTGAATCTACTGGAGTATATTTTTTACTTCACTACTGTACTTAAGTAAAAAAAAACTATATTGTATCTGTATCTACTGGAGTATTTTTTTTACATCACTACTGTACTTAAGTACTAAAATACTGTCTTCTGGAGTATTGTTTTTACTTAACTTCTGTAACTAAGCACTAAAAAGCTGTATCTGTATCTAATGGAGTATTATTTTTACTTCACTACTGTACTTAAATACAAAAATACTGTATTTACTGAAGTATTATTTTTACTTCACTACTGTACTTAAGTACAAAAATACTGTATCTGTATCTACTGGAGTATTGTTTTTACTTCACTTCTGTAACTAAGCACTAAAAAGCTGTATCTGTATCTACCGGAGTATTATGTTTACTTCACTACTGTACTTAAGCGCTAACATACTGTATTTGTATCTACTGGACTATTATTTTTACTTCACTACTGTACTTAATACAAAAACTATACTGTATCTGCATCTACTGGAGTACTATTTTTACTTCACTACTGTACTTAAGTACAAAAGTACTGTATCTGTCAGGGTTGACCCAGGCAGAGAGACGAGGAGGCGGACGTAAACACAGGTAGGGCGAATTTATTAAATAAATATAAACAAATAAACAAGTAAACAAGAAACAAAGAAAAACAAGAAACAGAGGCTATAAAACTAGACAGGATGAACTTAAACAGGGCAAGGGAATAAACTAGGGATATATATATATAAGAAAATAAAACAAGAAACTAAACTAGACAGAGGATGAATACACTAAACAGGGAAATGAGTAAACTAGGGAACTAGAAACAAACAGAGATAAACACTAAACAAGGACCTAGGGCAATGACTAATGAAACACAGAGAGACAGAGAAACGCAGAGAGACAGACAACGGGGGACAGTGCAAAGACCGACAGAGGACAAGTAACAGAGGAAGTCTATTTAACTAAACAGGAACACACTGGGAGTGGAAACACCTGGGGAAGGGGTGGAGCTACAAATGAGACATGAGGTAATGGAAAATCACAGGCAGAACACAGGGGCACGCGTCACGTGGGACAACACAGGCACGAGGACAGACAGGAAACAGGGCCAGGCGTGACAGTATCTTTATCGACTGGAGTATTATTATTTTTACTTCACTACTGTACTAAAGTACAAAAACTATGCTGTATCTGTATCTTATGGAGTATTATTTTTACTTCACTACTGTACTTAATACAAAAATACTGTATTTACTGAAGTATTATTTTTACTTCACTAATGTAATTGAGTACAGAAATACTGTATCTGTATCGACTGGAGTATTATTATTTTTACTTCACTACTGTACATATATATTGTACTAATATACTGTATCTGTATCTACTGGAGTAATGTTTTTACTTCACTTCTGCAATTAATCACTAAAAAGCTGTATCCGTAACTACTGGAGTATTATGTTTGCTTCACTACTGTACTTAAGTACAAAAACACTGTATCTACTGGAGTATTATTTTTACTTCACTACTGTACTTAAGCGCTAACATACTGTATCTGTATCTACTGGAGTATTATTTTTACTTCACTACTGTACTTAAGCGCTAACATACTGTATCTGTATCTACTGGAGTATTATTTTTACTTCACTACTGTACTTAAGCGCTAACAAACTGTATCTGTATCTACTGGAGTATTATTTTTACTTCACTACTGTACTTAAGCGCTAACAAACTGTATCTGTATCTACTGGAGTATTATTTTTACTTCACTACTGTACTTAAGCGCTAACATACTGTATCTGTATCTACTGGAGTATTATTTTTACTTCACTACTGTACTTAATACAAAAACTATACTGTATCTGCATCTACTGGAGTATTATTTTACTTCACTACTGTAACTTAGCACTAAAAAGCTGTATCTGTATCTTATGGAGTATCATTTTTACTTCACTACTGTACTTAAGCGCTAACATACTGTATCTGTATCTACTGGAGTATTATTTTTACTTCACTACTGTACTTAAATACAAAAATACTGTATTTACTGAAGTATTATTTTTACTTCACTAATGTAATTGAGTACAGAAAACCGTATCTGTATCAACTGGAGTATTATTATTTTTACTTCACTACTGTACCTAAGTACAAAAATACTGTATCTGTATCTACTGGAGTATTGTTTTTACTTCACTTCTGTAACTAAGCACTAAAAAGCTGTATCTGTATCTACCGGAGTATTATGTTTACTTCACTACTGTACTTAAGCGCTAACATACTGTATTTGTATCTACTGGACTATTATTTTTACTTCACTACTGTACTTAATACAAAAACCATACTGTATCTGCATCTACTGGAGTACTATTTTTACTTCACTACTGTACTTAAGTACAAAAGTACTGTATCTTTATTGACTGGAGTATTATTATTTTTACTTCACTACTGTACTAAAGTACAAAAACTATGCTGTATATGTATCTTATGGAGTATTATTTTTACTTCACTACTGTACTTAAGTGCTAACATACTGTATGTGTATCTACTGGAGTATTATTTTTACTTCACTACTGTACTTAATACAAAAATACTGTATTTACTGAAGTATTATTTTTACTTCACTAATGTAATTGAGTACAGAAATACTGTATCTGTATCGACTGGAGTATTATTATTTTTACTTCACTACTGTACATATATATTGTACTAATATACTGTATCTGTATCTACTGGAGTAATGTTTTTACTTCACTTCTGCAATTAAGCACTAAAAAGCTGTATCCGTAACTACTGGAGTATTATGTTTGCTTCACTACTGTACTTAAGTACAAAAACACTGTATCTACTGTACTTAAGCGCTAACATACTGTATCTGTATCTACTGGAGTATTATTTTTACTTCACTACTGTACTTAAGCGCTAACATACTGTATCTGTATCTACTGGAGTATTATTTTTACTTCACTACTGTACTTAATAAAAACTATACTGTATCTGCATCTACTGGAGTATTATTTTACTTCACTACTGTAACTTAGCACTAAAAAGCTGTATCTGTATCTTATGGAGTATCATTTTTACTTCACTACTGTACTTAAGCGCTAACATACTGTATCTGTATCTACTGGAGTATTATTTTTACTTCACTACTGTACTTAAATACAAAAATACTGTATTTACTGAAGTATTATTTTTACTTCACTAATGTAATTGAGTACAAAAATACTGTATCTGTATTTACTGAAGTATTATTTTTACTTCACTAATGTAATTGAGTACAGAAAAACTGTATCTGTATCAACTGGAGTATTATTATTTTTACTTCACTACTGTACCTAAGTACAAAAATACTGTATCTGCATCTACTGGAGTACTATTTTTACTTCACTACTGTACTTAAGTACAAAAGTACTGTATCTTTATTGACTGGAGTATTATTATTTTTACTTCACTACTGTACTAAAGTACAAAAACTATGCTGTATATGTATCTTATGGAGTATTATTTTTACTTCACTACTGTACTTAAGTGCTAACATACTGTATGTGTATCTACTGGAGTATTATTTTTACTTCACTACTGTACTTAATACAAAAATACTGTATTTACTGAAGTATTATTTTTACTTCACTAATGTAATTGAGTACAGAAATAATGTATCTGTATCGACTGGAGTATTATTATTTTTACTTCACTACTGTACATATATATTGTACTAATATACTGTATCTGTATCTACTGGAGTAATGTTTTTACTTCACTTCTGCAATTAAGCACTAAAAAGCTGTATCCGTAACTACTGGAGTATTATGTTTGCTTCACTACTGTACTTAAGTACAAAAACACTGTATCTACTGGAGTATTATTTTTACTTCACTACTGTACTTAAGCGCTAACATACTGTATCTGTATCTACTGGAGTATTATTTTTACTTCACTACTGTACTTAAGCGCTAACATACTGTATCTGTATCTACTGGAGTATTATTTTTACTTCACTACTGTACTTAATACAAAAACTATACTGTATCTGCATCTACTGGAGTATTATTTTACTTCACTACTGTAACTTAGCACTAAAAAGCTGTATCTGTATCTTATGGAGTATCATTTTTACTTCACTACTGTACTTAAGCGCTAACATACTGTATCTGTATCTACTGGAGTATTATTTTTACTTCACTACTGTACTTAAATACAAAAATACTGTATTTACTGAAGTATTATTTTTACTTCACTAATGTAATTGAGTACAAAAATACTGTATCTGTATCTACTGGAGTATTATTTTTACTTCACTACTGTACTTAAGTACAAAAATACTGTATCTGTATCTTCTGGAGTATTGTTTTTACTTCACTTCTGTAACTAAGCACTAAAAAGCTGTATCTGTATCTACCGGAGTATTATGTTTACTTCACTACTGTACTTAAGCGCTAACATACTGTATTTGTATCTACTGGACTATTATTTTTACTTCACTACTGTACTTAATACAAAAACTATACTGTATCTGCATCTACTGGAGTACTATTTTTACTTCACTACTGTACTTAAGTACAAAAGTACTGTATCTTTATCGACTGGACTATTATTATTTTTACTTCACTACTGTACTAAAGTACAAAAACTATGCTGTATCTGTATCTTATGGAGTATTATTTTTACTTCACTACTGTACTTAAGTGCTAACATACTGTATGTGTATCTACTGGAGTATTATTTTTACTTCACTACTGTACTTAATACAAAAATACTGTATTTACTGAAGTATTATTTTTACTTCACTAATGTAATTGAGTACAGAAATACTGTATCTGTATCGACTGGAGTATTATTATTTTTACTTCACTACTGTACATATATATATTGTACTAATATACTGTATCTGTATCTACTGGAGTAATGTTTTTACTTCACTTCTGCAATTAAGCACTAAAAAGCTGTATCCGTAACTACTGGAGTATTATGTTTGCTTCACTACTGTACTTAAGTACAAAAACACTGTATCTACTGGAGTATTATTTTTACTTCACTACTGTACTTAAGCGCTAACATACTGTATCTGTATCTACTGGAGTATTATTTTTACTTCACTACTGTACTTAAGCGCTAACAAACTGTATCTGTATCTACTGGAGTATTATTTTTACTTCACTACTGTACTTAAGCGCTAACATACTGTATCTGTATCTACTGGAGTATTATTTTACTTCACTACTGTACTTAATACAAAAACTATACTGTATCTGCATCTACTGGAGTATTATTTTACTTCACTACTGTAACTTAGCACTAAAAAGCTGTATCTGTATCTTATGGAGTATCATTTTTACTTCACTACTGTACTTAAGTGCTAACATACTGTATCTGTATCTACTGGAGTATTATTTTTACTTCACTACTGTACTTAAATACAAAAATACTGTATTTACTGAAGTATTATTTTTACTTCACTAATGTAATTGAGTACAGAAAAACTGTATCTGTATCAACTGGAGTATTATTATTTTTACTTCACTACTGTACCTAAGTACAAAAATACTGTATCTGTATCTACTGGAGTATTATTTTTACTTCACTACTGTACTTAAGTACAAAAATACTGTATCTGTATCTACTGGAGTATTGTTTTTACTTCACTTCTGTAACTAAGCACTAAAAAGCTGTATCTGTATCTACCGGCGTATTATGTTTACTTCACTACTGTACTTAAGCGCTAACATACTGTATTTGTATCTACTGGACTATTATTTTTACTTCACTACTGTACTTAATACAAAAACTATACTGTATCTGCATCTACTGGAGTACTATTTTTACTTCACTACTGTACTTAAGTACAAAAGTACTGTATCTGTATCGACTGGAGTATTATTATTTTTACTTCACTACTGTACTTAAGTACAAAAATACTGTATCTGTCTCTACTGGAGTATTATTTTACTTCACTACTGTACTTAAGTACAAAAATACTGTATTACTGAAGTATTATTTTTACTTCACTAATGTAATTGAGTACAGAAATACTGTATCTGTATCGACTGGAGTATTATTATTTTTACTTCACTACTGTACATATATATTGTACTAATATACTGTATCTGTATCTGCTGGAGTAATGTTTTTACTTCACTTCTGCAATTAAGCACTAAAAAGCTGTATCTGTAACTACTGGAGTATTATGTTTACTTCACTACTGTACTTAAGTACAAAAACACTGTATCTACTGGAGTATTATTTTTACTTCACTACTGTACTTAAGTACAAAAACACTGTATCTACTGGAGTATTATTTTTACTTCACTACTGTATCTGTACCTAATTACACTTTTACTTCAATACATATTTTGGATGAGTTTAATACTTTGAGTGTGATATGGTTTTTATGTGCTGCATCATTACTCGTTACAATTATATAAATGTTAGGAATCATTTCAAACCCACATTTTTACTAAAGGGTTTGACCCAGTACACAGTACTGTGCTTTCACTTTCAGTACTTCAGTGCTACATTTTACAATAAACTACCTGAATACAAAAAATCCTTACAAAAAAGTACAAAATTGTTGAATACTTTAGTACTTTTACTTAAGTGTGGAGCTGAAAGAGCACTTTAACTTCTACTAAAGTCTATTTTGTTCTTTTACTCAAGTCTGGGTCTCTAGTACTATATACATGTCTAGATATTAGTTTCCAGATTTTGTCTATATCTAAAACATGATTGATTTACTGTTCTACATATACTGAATTGATCTGAATCTAACATAATTGGTAAGTTAAACTATATTTTCAATTACACCACATAATAAACAGGGATGTGATAGCTATAGTATGTGTGTAAAGTTCCTGTTGCAATTCTAGTGTTTGGGTCAGAAAGAAACACTGGATCTAAAAGTGTGTTTTTCTCTGTTGTAGCATGATTAATAATCTGTGTGAATCCCTCTGAATGAAATAGGTTTAGAATGGGTTTGTTTACATTACTCAGTTGATCTTCGTTAAAGTCTCCACACACCACTGCAGGTTTGTAGGCCATGATCTCAAGGAAAGTCAAAAGGGCATCAAGGTTTGGCATGAAGTCTGACAGTTTGTATTTTGGAGGTCTGTACACAACTGCAATCACAAACTGTTTGGGCACATCAATCTTCAACAGCAAAAACTCTAGATCTGTGACATTCTGCACATATTGCACTTGGCGAGCCTGAATGTGATTTTTGACATAGATGGCAACCCCTCCTCCACTTCTGTTGGATAGATGAGTGTAGTTGGTGTAGGAAACATGTCTGTTACGGTGATACATTCTGTAACCATTTAACTGAAGACAATCAGGAACGGTAGAACCAGTCAGATGAGTCTCAGTCAGACACAGAACATCTGATAGGAGGAGTTCATGATGGCTTTTGATGTCTTCAATATGACTCTGTAGACCCTCTGTGTTGTGATGAATGATCTTAAGAGCTGTAGTGAGATTTGGGTCTCTTGCAATGTGCAGAAGTGGCTGGACAGTACACAGGTCAGCTTTGGGCATGTTCTCCAGTGCAGCGCTGATTTGTGGGTCACAGAAAATCTTTTTCTCATCAAAGTCAATGATGTGTAGCCCACTGAGTGATGTAGTTCTGCTTAGTGCAACATAAGCCATGCCTGGTTCAAAAATTTTCTTTAGTGACACGACAGCAGAATGAGTCGTCATTCCCTGAACTTTATGAGCAGTGCATGCAAATGCTAACTTCATTGGAAACTGTCTTCGAACTGTTCCTTTCTTTTTCAGACTTTCCTCTTCTCTCTCAATGTAAACAAGATTATCAGTTTCTCCAGGTACTTTACTGCGGTGTTTTCGTCCTGCATCAGCATTATCAATCTCAAGACCAATCATCTGAACCACAGGAACACTGTTACGGGTCTGTGTGATTATTTTAGCCACTTTACCAAAAGATCCATTGACCAGCCCAGATTCCACATCAATATTTCTGGTGAGCATCACTCGTGCACCAACTGCCACCTGTAGTGTGTCCATTAGATCACCTTTCTCTCCTTTAAAAGGGGCACCTTGTTTCTGCATCTGTCCTGATCTGGGGTCTTTCTTATAATCCTCTGCATCTATATTGATAATATCTGAAAAACGTGAGGTTATGGCTGCTGAGTTAAAATCATCCACTTCTTTATTAGTAGGAAATATGTGTAATGCTTCTGGGGGACAGTCTTCAATAGGTTTAATGACCTGTTCCAGCACACGTCTGTCAGCATCAGTCAGAGCTTCATGTTTCTGTTTCACTCTCAGTCTGTTCAGCAGCTCAGCAAAGGCAAGATCATCTTTCTGACACATGATTTCAGTCAGTGTGATCATCTTAAAGTGATCTCTCCAGAAGTCCAGCACATGATCCTCATACACACACAGTGGCCTAGCCCTTCCAAGTGGTGGTAATTGTTGGAAATCACCGACAGCCATAATACAGATATTACCGAAAGGTTTATCATTTCCTTTAATCTGCTGTAATCTCCAATTCACATATGCAAACAGTGGTTTAGACACCATGGATATTTCATCAATGATCATGATCTGTAAATTGGAAAAGTTTGCTCTGATCTCATCCAGACTGTTTCCGAGTCCCTGATATGGAGGTTTCAGGCTCCTTGGGAGTTTCAGGAGTGCATGCAGTGTTTTTCCATTAATGTTATGACTGGCACAGCCGGTAAATGCACTCAGAAGCACTGTGGGTTTGGACATATCAGCTTCCTCTCTTACACAGGGCATTTTCTGTAAGATTTTAGTTGCCTCTGCATACACAGACTTAATAAGGTGACTCTTTCCTGTTCCTGCTGTTCCAGCTACATAATAAAAAAATGATTCTGGGTTTTCATTCAGCACTTTTCTTTTACACCAGTCCCTTATCTTATAGAACACAGCAGCTTGTGTCTCATTCAGGCTGCGGTACATTTTTTTCATCTCAACATCACTCAGTTGTGGAGCTTCTATTACAGGCATGGCTGTTCTGTTATCAGATGTGGATGGAGCGAAATCTGGAACATCATCTGCCTCAGTTATATCAGTGGGATCTGTGGGTTCTTGCTCAATCATGCACTCTAATCGAATCAGTTCATTTGTTGGAGCCAAATTAGTCCAGGCATCTTCAATAGGACCATTCTGTTCAAAATTCTCAATGGCCTTATCAATAGCTTCACTGTGCTTTTCATACTTTTTCTGTTCTCATTTACAGTGGTGTGAACACACTGCAGTGTGTCTGTTCCTGGCAGTTTAACTGAGGCAAAAGCATAGAAGGATTCATACGTGTTGAACTGAGCAGTTTTAAGCTGTGAGCTGCAGCGGTGTGGCAGGTAAAGTTTTAGTAGTGTTGCATAGAATTTTTCTGGATGTTTCTGTTGTGAAAAACGTGCAAATCGAATGATGGCAGGTTTTCCTCTGGTTCGCTTTTTGATGTGTCCCATGTCATTCTGCAGTGGAAGTACATTTTTACCCTTTCTCTGATCTGCATAAACAACCCGATATTCACTAGCAAATTCAGCCATGCACATGTTCTCAAACTGTATTGTTTCAGGCCTGGCCATGTACTTTTCTGCTAATCCAGTCATCCACACATTCTCATCATCAGGGGCTTTGTCCTGTAAACAGCTCATAGGCAGACTCATCTTCACTGCGTTATCATCAGTGGGTATGAAAATCACAGCACGGGATGATGATTTCAGTTTTAGACTGCAGGTTCGAGCTACTGCTTCCTGTGCACTGACCTCTCTGTTTTTAGCATAGGCATGCATCACCTGTTTCATGCTTTCTCTCTCAGATGTGGTGGGACACATTTCTTTTATCACTCCTTTCAGGTATTCTCTCATTTCATGTTCACCTTTTGAGATGTATGACAGAATGTACATTATGCAGGTGTACGGGTTCAGGATGAACTGTATATCCATGTTGGCCTCCCAGGCTCTGAGCAGCAGTGAATTGTAGCTGTTCACCCAGCAATCATTTGGTTCACGTTGCATTATAACTACACTTGCTGAACTGAGACTGTTTACATTGTCTTTATACTCTTCATATGTCATGTTTACAGTTTCTAGAAGCTGTGTGATGCTTTCAAAGTTCTGAGTCTTATCATTTAGCAGATCCCACACTGGCTGAAGCTTTGATTTAGCTTGTGTCACAGGTTCATCTTTTTCTGCACCTTCATCATCTGAGTCAGTGTCAGGGGGTGGTCTGGGTCGTGTGATCAGTGTTTTCATCATGGGGGGTTTAGGAAATCCAAACCTGCAGTGTTTATTGTTCTTTTTGCATGATTTAGAGTGATTTCTGCTGTGTGTTTGAACTTCTGAGACAATTCTGTTCAGTTCAGGGTCTCTGTTTGGGTCTGGCAGTTTGCAGGAAATGTGTCTGTCAATGAAATCACAAACATCCTGATCTTCGTCATTTTCAAACTCTGGAGCACCGTTCACCCAGAATAAGCAGTGAATGTGTGGAGAGCCTCTCTGTTGGAACTCAACACGAAAAAAGAAGTCAACGATCTGACCAATGGGCTGAGCAGGAGACTGAATAAGGTTCATAAGAGCTTCTACACGTTTCTCAAACATGCGCATGACTGTGACAGGATTACTGCGCAGAATCTCACATTTCTCTGACCAGTCCAGGGCTGAAAAGTCCACAGATTCACCTTGCTGTGCTTTAATTGCTGTGATTACCTCAGGCCATCTCATCTCTGCAGCACTGAATGTACAAAAGAATGTGGGAGTTCCCAATTGACGAAGCATTGCAAAAAGGTCTCTGAGTGTTTTCTGCCAATAGGCAGGCGTGCCTCTGAGAGGTTGCATAAAACGGCTGCCCTCGTTATTGTGTATGAGTTTCTCTAATTCACGTTTGTCCTGTAAGAGAGCACTGTTGATTTTTCGGCCTTCGCGTGTCACTGATTTTGCTTTTCTCAGCTGGATTGACATGCTGGAAGTGGCTTGGTTCATTTCAGTCACAAACTGAGCAAAGAAAATGTAGTTTGTGTCTCTTGCAAAGCGATTATCAGCAGAAAACAGCCTGGCATTGAAATATCTGCTGGGTGAGAGAGCTGTGTGTCTGTCAGGTTCATCAAATGTGTTTTCACCTGTTGGAAACTGAACAGGAAAAGCCATTGCTTCCAGTTTAGGAACTTTAAATATGCTTACTGGATTGTTTCTCTCAGCGGGGGCAATGCAAAATATCCCATCATTAAAAGACAACAGATGCTGACCGAGATCTGGAGGTTGTAGACACGTGTCTAATGCGAGACCTGTGTTCTGTTCTGTGCTTTCAGCCTCATTATCTACATCATGTTCACTCTCAGGGTTCTGCTCTGTTGATTCCTGATTATCACAGTTCATGTTCAAGTCTATTTCATCTGGAATATCATCAGCATTCATTTGGTCTGGAAAATCATCAAATAATTCATCCTGCTCCACATTGTTTATTACAATGTCTCTGTATTCAGAGTGGGTTTCCTTCAGTTTTTGTAAGGCAGATAGGACCTTCTGCATGGAAATGGTCTGGAACTGGTAATGGCCTGAGTAACACAGTCGTCTTTTCAGCTTTACTGTGAGTAGCTGTGATTCACTGCTGGGTCTGGGTAAGAAATTTACTGTTGTTTCAACATCTGAAGGAACCGACACAACAGCACCTTTAATAGCTCTCTGCTGACCTTTTGGAAGACTGATGACCTTTGCAAAGCACACATATTTAGATATGACATGTCTCTCCAATATATTTAAATCACACAGTTCTGCTGGAATGGGTGCAAGTTGGAGTTTGTTTGCAGAAGCAATGGAAGGCATTCTCCCTTTACCTAAATTATCATGGCAGCTGTGGCAGATCCACTCAATTATCCTTTCACAGTTACCAGGACACTCAGAGGAACAGGTGTGAACATATTTTGCTGTCAAACACACTGAAGCTACTCTTGGATTCTTTTGGTAGTTTTTATGATCACAAAAATGAATCTGGTCAGAAAAGAGCGCTCTGTGACAGACAGTGCAAATATAACTTGGGCCAGCTTTTGTCATTTCCTTAAAGTGAGTCAATGCCTTTAGCACTTCTGGGTTTAGGGATTCTGAGAAACACTGATCGTTATTTGTTTCTGGTGATGTCTGCTGCAAATAGATATTTAATCTGCATTTCCTTAATATATGCTGTGCACAGCGTATTCTTTTTAGGGTCTTTGCATTAGATTGTCTGTTTTTTAACCTAATTAAGTTTTGTGTTCTGCGATGAATCCTGAAAAGTTGATCAGTCTGATACAAAGTTTTAAATTTTTGCTTTTTATGCTCATGAAAAGCCGGATCAGTTCTGTATCGATTTGTGAAATACTGCTTCTGCTTTTCTGTGAATGCTAAATCTTTTGAATACCTGTCAATCACACGTTGTCTCTGCTTTTGTCTGTACTCTACATTATACTTATAATTATTAATACTGTACCATCTCTGTTTCTTTCTGTAAACAGAATCAAATTTGTATCGACTATGAACATACTGCTTCTGCTTCTCTCTGTAAACTGGGTCATTTCTGTAGCTATTTTTAATGTGCTGCTTTTGCTTTTCTCTGTAAACTGGGTCATTTCTGTAGCTATTTTTAATGTGCTGCTTTTGCTTTTCTCTGTAAACTGGGTCATTTCTGTAGCTATTTTTAACGTGCTGCTTTTGCTTTTCTCTGTAAACTGGGTCATTTCTGTAGCTACGTTTAATGTGCTGCTTCTGCTTTTCTCTGTAAACTGGGTCATTTCTGTAGCTACGTTTAATGTGCTGCTTCTGCTTTTCTCTGTAAACTGGGTCATTTCTGTAGCTACGTTTAATGTGCTGCTTCTGCTTTTCTCTGTAAACTGGGTCATTTCTGTAGCTACGTTTAATGTGCTGCTTCTGCTTCTCTCTGTAAACTGGGTAATTTCTGTAATGATTGACAATGTATTGTTTTTGTTTTTCTTTGTATGTTGTGTTAATTTTGTAATTGATTTTTATGGATAATTGTTTAGCAACTTTGTAATTAGCATTTTTAGAATAGCAATTCCGGCTGTGGCTTTTCTTTTTCTCCCTAAACTGAGGGTCATTAGTATACTTAAATAGTTGGTTTGAACATCCAGTCTTTCTTCCCTCTGTTTGTATGGAGAGATCTTGTTTCTTAGCATGTCTTTTTTGTAAATATAATTTTCGTCTGCGTGTCAAATTTAATTTATCACTGGGTTGTTCTTCAAACTGGGTATGATCAGAATCGAAGTTTGGACATGACTTTTCCATTTGAACCTCAGGGAGATGATCAGTAGTGTTTGCTGTAGTGGCTGTGTTTCTGTTTACAAAAGACACAGGAAGGAGCTCATACTGATGGTCATCATGCAGGTCAAGACACACTTGGTACAGTATTAGTAACCTTTCAATCATGTCCTCTAAGTTTGCAAATGTGAGCATCACAGCTGTACCTGCGTTCTCATCAGCTTTTAGTCCATCAGGTGTTCTGCAGTGAGGATCAAAGAACCCGAATCTACCTGAGCGATCTCTGAACACAGCAACACATGTTCCTCCAGTAATCAGCAGAGCATCAGTTACATCACCTCTCAGACAGTTTAGTGCTCTCTCCAGATTCACATACTCATCCATCCCCTGCGGGGCCTCGTCTCTCAGAAACCCAAATCTCTGTGGGTGTTTAATAACGCTGTAACACTGCGAGTCTGTCTCTACTGTACAGGGAAGCTCATCAGATGTCAGCAGATTACTCCGAAACCTCCCTTCATTCAGTAATGATTGTTTAACCTGAGTATAAACAGCATCACCCTGTGTTAATATCTGGTCTAGGTTTAGGCTGGTCAGGTCGTTATTTTCACTGTGTACTGCTAGAAATGTAAGTGAATTACAGGTACACTGAACTCCTCTAGAAAACAACTCATATGTCTCATCTGCTTGATTGTGAGACGCACGCACTGTGGTCACGTGTGCACTAACGTTGTTTACCGGCTGTTCAGCACTTTCAGGTTTTAACTTTGCTGACTCACGCTGCTTTGCTGCGACGGCTTTCTTGCTTCTCCTCGGCATCTCTTTAATTGATTTAACAGTATATTACAATAAAAACTTGTCTGATTCCAAAATTTCAATCTTACTTAAAATTCCAAAGATTAATGCTGAGATGTACAAGATGTTTTTAAACTTGTACTTATGTCTGTATTTATACACAGAAAATAGGTAACTACTGTTGCTTGTTCAGTCAGTTACTGCTTGTATATCAAGTACTTCAGATGACAACCTAACAAAACACCCAACTATATGGGGTATATGTATACAAAGTGTACCTTATTGAATAAGTAGTAAAATTATTTCTGTAAAAACCTCTGATTCAAAAATTTTAAATTTTACTTAAAATTCCAAAGATTAATGCTGAGATGTACAAGATGTTTTTAAAGTTGTACTTATTTCTGTATTTATACACAGTAAATAGGTAACTACTGTTGCTTGTTCAGTCAGTTACTGCTTGTATAGCAAGTACATCAGATGACAACCTAACAAAACACCCAACTATATGGGGTTTATGTAAACAAAGTGTACCTTATATTACCTAATAAGTAGACTGAATTTAATAAAAAACTAATCACACAGATGATAGATAAAACAAATTACGAACAAGATATAATCTCCCTCAATTTATAACCTCAAACAGTGGATGTTCTTGTCTTATATTATGTAGATAAACCACTAGCTTATGGATATGTTTAAATCTGACACTAAACCCAAGTGCAGTAATTATGTCAATTATTCAATAAATATACCTTAAAATGTATATCCAGAAGCAGTAATAATGCACACACTTTTTAATATATTGAATTTATTATATAATTTATATCAAAAACAAATTACTGAATCCACAAGCAATGTGCAGTCCGTACAAACTAAAATTTGATTTAAAAATGAAAAAAAAAAAAATACAATGGCAATGGCAATTAACTAAAGTAGATACAACAGTAGTACGTTATACTCTAGACTGTAAAGGGTGTTAATATTATATGTACTGCTATTAAATATATGACAATTCAGTTAACTATAGCTTCAGTGAATGTTGTGAATGTGTCTTCAACTGTAGATAAGGTCAGAGGGAAGATGGTTTGCTTCTTTAGGTCATCTGAACTGAAACAAATCACAAGAAAACACTGCACAGGATAAAATGAGAACAATAACAAAAAGCGTGTCTCTTTTTAATATTCAAATGGTACAGAACAGTGTCTCTTTTTTTGATATTCCAAGTGTACAAAACAGTGTCTGTGATCGTCCGTTTCCTTACTTACAGGTTATTCAGAGGGTACAGAACAGTGTCTGTGACCACCTGGGTCCTTATTCACAGGTTATTCAGATGGTACAGAACAGTGTCTGTGACCGTCTGGGTCCTTATTCACGGGTTATTCAGAGGGTACAGAACAGTGTCTGTGACCGTCTGGGTCCTTATTCACAGGTTATTCAGATGGTACAGAACAGTGTCTGTGACCACCTGGGTCCTTTAATACAGATGGCACAGAACAGTGTCTGTAACCACCTGGTCCTTTAATACAGATGGCACAGAACAGTGTCTGTAACCACCTGGTCCTTTAATACAGATGGCACAGAACAGTGTCTGTAACCACCTGGTCCTTTAATACAGATGGCACAGAACAGTGTCTGTAACCACCTGGTCCTTGAGGTCGCCTGGTACAGAACAGTGTCTGTGACCGATAGAAAAGGCAGAAAAGAGAAAGGAGGCAGGGGATAAAGATTAAGGGGGCACAGAAAAACAGATAGAAAGAAAGAGAGAAGTCTGGCAGGACCTGTATAAACAGAAAAAAAAACAGAAAAATTAGCAAATTATACTAAGTATTAAGTTCTAACAGCTACTTCAGGTCATTAGACTATAGTTAGACAATGTGACAGATTTATGCCTGTGTGGTTCACACAAAGGAAGCTCCATTCATGCCCAAATGATTATAGCTTTTTTATGATTTATATATACTCATGCTGTACTCTAAAGAGTTTATGCTTGTATGTGCTGTAGTGATTGCAGCTTCTTGCAATTTAATTTTCCGAGATTGCTGTTTATTTATTTTGTACATCTATGATCCCTGTCTTGTTTTGTATTTCCTGATAAAAAAAGTGATTTGCATAAATTGTTTGCAGCACCAGACTTTTCACATTCAGCTAAAGATCTTCTGTGGTCATATACCTTGCAGATTTATATGTAGGATAATTGTTTGACAATTATTGAATCAAGTGAACTGCTCTGTACAGATCATGGATTATCCATGGCCTGTCGCACCCTACTTAAGATAACAATAAATTCCCCTTGCTTATGTACTGTAGTATACTGCACAATTAGCTAAGCACTAAAAAAATGTTAGCCCATTTTTACTGATGTTAATACTTCATAAGTGTAACAGACAAAACCTTATTATATTTAGGTTTACTGAAGGAATTATTTTCAACTTACTTTGAGAACAGTGTTTTCGACAACCTATACACAACACAACACAAATGACACAAACATAAAAAACACAAATGATTACTTTATAATGTTGTTTTAGATACTTTGAATGACATTCATGATTTGTAAACAATGTTTTACATTATATAAAAATATATAAACAGGAAAAAAACAATGCTAAAAATATAAGGCTAAACAGAAAATACACAAAGTATTTTAATTACATTTAATAAAATATATTTCTAAACTCCAAATGTTCTTTTTTGGAGATTCTGACACATGACAATTACCGTATTTTTCGGACTATAAGGCGCACCGTATTATAAGGCGCACGATGAGTGAACGGTCTATTTTTAGTGTTAGTCCATACACAAGGCGCACTGGATTATAAGGCGCACTAAATGTCTCTTAAGCATGTCTCTTAACTGGAGCCATTTCACGGTCCTTACACACACACCGTAAGACTATGTTGAAACACAGTTAGTATTACTCCGCTACGCTCCTGACAACGGTAGCCGTAACGCTCCGACAGACCATAATATTACTATGTTGAAGCACAGCAAGTACCGTATTACTCCGCGACGCTCCTGACAACGGTAGCCGCAACGCTCCGACAGACCATAATATTATGTTGAAGCACAGCAAGTACGTATTACTCCGCGACGCTCCTGACAACGGTAGCCGCAACGCTCCGACAGACCATAATATTATGTTGAAGCACAGCAAGTACGTATTACTCCACGACGCTCCTGACAACGGTAGCCGCAACGCTCCGACAGACCATAATATTATGTTGAAGCACAGCAAGTACGTATTACTCCACGACGCTCCTGACAACGGTAGCCGCAACGCTCCGACAGACCATAATATTATGTTGAAGCACAGCAAGTACCGCATTACTCCGCGAGGCTTCTGACTATAATAGCGTGTTGTGCCGAATTCGGTGAATAAAACGGTTTTAAAACAGAGATAAAGATTGGATAAGTTTCATTTCTGGATGAAGTGATTTCCAGCGCTGTTTGGATATAACTGTGGATTACAGGAGACTGGATTGATGGATTCTCTTTAGTCTGGACGCGTTTTGAAGGTAGGACCTGTGGCTGAGCGCGGGTGTGTGTTCGGGGGGTGGCGGCAGTGACCGGAGGTTACCCCAGGACAAAAGGAGAGCCTTTTATTACTGGAAACATGCGCTCTGACGCAGCTTTAATTCATGAAACATACATCCTACAGTAAAAGCACAGTTCTGGAATCCGGAGAGCCAGACGGTTCGAATGGTGTATGACATGACCGCATTCGATTAAATATGGACGAACGATAAACGCAAATATGAGAGTTATGAATTATTAAAATCATAACCAAGGCATATTTCGCCCTAAATGTTTATTTTCTGAAAGGATATTCCACTAAATAGGCTAAATAGCTCAAAAGCAGAGATTCTAAGCTTTAAAATGGTATATTGGATGTCTATATTGAACCTGTAACTGTTCATAACTATTCAGAAACACAGCCAGTTATGAAATATTAAATATTTCTGGCCCGCCGGAAACTTTACTTAGAAGTGGGCGCTAAAAAGAAACAGTTTGTGCTATTACCCCAGAACGGGTGGAAAGGAAAGTTTACCGGCGCCTTGTTCTGGACACGGAGCTACAGTGGAAACTAGCTACCCTGAGCCACAGCCGAGAGGCAGTACGGCAGTCAAAGGTAACCGCGCGCTAGCCCAAGAGGGGGATCTTTTTCTGGCGTGGGTGAGGAATTCTGCACAACAGAGCGCCGTGTACCACATAAAATCGAGGTCAGTAAACACAAGCAAAATCCATACACAAGGCGCACTGCATTATAAGGCGCAATGACGATTTTTGGGAAAAAATAAGTATTTTAAGTGCGCCTTATAGCCCGAAAAATACGGTAAATCTGGTTGTTCAGTACGACAGTGTTCATTGTATAGCAGAACTGAATAGTCCCATCAGTCATAATTTTTTACTTTATTAACTAAGTTAACCTAGTTACTTATTTATGTATTACTATTATAATAATATTTTAGTTTATTCATATATCCATATATATATATATATCCATATAAATTATTATCATAATGTAAGTTCGTTACTTACTTGGTTCAGTGACCCTAGCTTGCTGACCAAACCTAGCTCAGACTGTCTTGACGGAGTGACTGACTGACTCGGTGCCAACCCTGATATTTATATGCCCAGTGAAAAAAGCAGAAAGTGCAAAGAGATAGATTTATATATATATATATATATATATATATATATATATATATATATATATATATATACTACACTGAAATAAAAATCATTTTTTAATAACCATAGAATAAAAAAAAAGTATTTTATGTAAATAAAGAATATACCTGAAAGTCACATTTGTTTCAATAAATCTTCTGTAAAAGCACAGTCGAATTCTGTAAATTAAAATGTTATTTGACTCAATTGTACAATTTAAGGGGTTTGAATGTTAATTTATATGGAGGACCAAAACTGCCAAAATTCAAAATAAATAAATAAGTATGTAATATAAAAGTAATATGGTAATTAAAATGGTAAAGAATAATTATAATTAATATCAAAATAAATGCATTTTCATAAAATAAATATCTTAATTGTTAGTTATGGGTTTCTTTATTAACATCATAAAATTTTTCTTTTAATTCATTTGTTTAATTATTTACATAAATATTTATTTCTGCATTCATTTATTTCTGTATTTATTTATTAAAATAAATTAAACAGTGTTAATAATGAAGCCCATAAATTATAAATTATGATATTTATTTTTATGTATATGTATTTATTTTGATATTAATATCAAATTATTATTTTGATAATACCATTTTAATCACCATATTACTTTTAGTGAGTGATTTTACTTTACTTTACTTACCCTAAATTATTATTTAGTTAAACACTGTTATGTGCACAAGCATTTATTGCCCAATTTCTGCTGGAGTGTATTGTGGCGGTGCGGAGTATATCTCTGGGTTTTTATGGGTGTTGTAGCCTGTTTTATAAAGGTATGTGTCCACTGGCACTTTTCTTCAACTCATGTGGACGTGCTGGATCTCTCTGCTCCCATGTGGGCATATTCAAAGGGGGCAACAGAAGTAAACAATAATAAATTTAAGATTTTAAATTTTGAATCAACCTTGTTGTAATCTATAGTTCCATAAATCCATATTCCGCCTTTTTCAGTTTCTCTTCCCTGGTTTAAAGGCTCCTGCGGTGTGTGTGTATGCGAGGCTCACCTGTGTCAGCCTGCTGTTGCCAGCTGATTGGCTGGACACAGCGTGGTGGCTGGATTCATTTGCATAAAGTTGAGCTTTGCTGAACTTTTTTGCAGTTGCGTTTAATGCAACCGAGCATGCACAGCAGCATGCGGCGGGTCTAAATGGGATGCAATGCAGATGTCTGTAGGGAGTGGCTATGTTAATTAGATATTCAGTTAAGAGGGATCACCATGATGTAGTTTCATAGCAGGTTTATCCATATGACTGGGTTTAGACAATATGGATTATAAGTGGATTCACTTTCTGAATGTTTCTCAGTGCTTTAAGGGGCTGGTCATTCAGTTAATAAACAGATTTTGGTAATGGGCATGTAGTTTATCACTATATCTTAAAAAATGCAACAATATCTGTGTTTTAAAGCATACATTGATAGCTTGGCTCATAAAGTAGTTGGGCCACCTCGTTTTGAGTGTCAACAGACAATAAAAAGAGTCTACTTTAAGAAAGCTGATATTTTTTATTTATCTGATTACATTTAAAGAATAAAGCTACTTATTGACAAATTGTACGTTTTAAATGACCGAAAATGTACTTTCTTTACTTAAAAAAAACATGTAATTTGATATTTTCATGCTGTACATTCTATCCAGTAACATAACTACGCTGTTATTTAAATTATGTCAACCTTCCGATAACATACTTCTAATGTAATTTACCATACTTTGACTGTAAAATTACAGAGAACATATACAAGGAAAGGCTGTAATTTTACAGGAAGTCACTGTTATATTATGTACAGTATTTTTTGTATTTTTATGATTTGGCAACTTTTCCTGCCAGACATTCTACTGTTTTTTTTTATTACAGTAAAAGCTATTCTACACTCAAATGCCTTTAGGTGAAAGGTGCAAGTAATAATAATAATAATAATAAGTTAAATTAGTAAAGCTATTATATCAGAGGAAATTGTAATGGTAAAGGATATCATTATATGCACTATATGGACAAAGGTACCTGCTTATTTATTGTTTATTGTGAAATTTAAATGTATTAAAAATAGTTTATCTTGCTTTTGGTTGAGTGACTCTCTCTACTGTCCAGGGAAGACAGATTTTTGAGCTTTGCTGTGAGATTAAGTGTCATTAGAATTATTCAACTCATTCCCAAAAGTCCTGGGAAAAACACAGTCATTCCAGAGAACACCGTTCCCCTTCTTCACACGTTAGGCAAGTGAGAGGAGACTTAACCCCCGATAGCAGCATTTAAACAGCTTTACTACACACTACAGACATTAGTCTACACCAGTTTAACTATTATTTATAGATTTAATCCCCAACAACAGCATTTATACAGCTTTACTACACACTACAGTCATCCGTCTATATCAGTTTAAATTTGTTTACAAATTTATTTACATATTTATTTACAATTTATTTGCCGTTAAACCACTGGCATCATTTACTGGGCATTGAGTGCAGTACACAAATATTGAGCCTGTAGAGTTACAGGTTTGTCTGCAGATTTGACTGTATTGTTTTATATATATATATATATATATATATATATATATATATATATATATATATATATATATATAAAAATGTCAGATCAGCACTTATGTCTCTCTGTTTGTAGTGTTTTAGGAGGAGGAGCCAAAAAGGGAATGGGGGAGCCAGGTTTGGTTCCAGGATTAGGTAGAGTCAAGAGGAGGATGAATTAGAGGAGCCAGGTTTGATGCTAGGACTATTTGGAGGAGCCAGTTGTGATAGGTCTAAAGTTTTTTAATACAATTAAACAAAACATGTAATCATGCATAATAGGGTAATGAACTCAACACACACACATACACACTTAAAATCTCTCTCTTACACACACACACACACACGCACAGGTACATAAATATTATAAATATTGTAAGTGTTATTCGCTCATCACATGCACTTAACCTTGAACTACATGAAATGGTGTGTGTGTGTAATAAAAGGCAGCACATGCCATACATTGAAAGCAATAAACAAATAAATCATAGTACAGCCAACTTTTCTTAAATAAAACAAAACAGCAGTCATATTGCCTACAAATTTGTTCAAGAACAGCAAATACATTTCTAATTGCATTCCAATGAGCAAGTCTTTGAAATGTCTAGGCCCTTTTAGAGGGCAACATCAGTATTTTGCACTGGTCCCCGATAGAGCACAGGGGTTCTTTGTTCAGCTCCTGTACTGTCCATTGTGGCTGTTGGGGTTTTCCTGTTCCAGTCAACATAGTGAGATAATAAGGGGATACTGAACCTTTCTGGGGGGTACACTAGTGGTTCCAGGGAGCTTGGTAGTGTTCTCTCTGCAGCCCCTGAACTGTCCATTGTGGCTGTTGGGGTGTTGCTGTCCTCTGAGCTATGTAGGGAGATAATACAGTGATTTTGAAGCATCTGGGCAGCATTTTTTGTCATCCCACTGGTGGTGCTGGGGAGCTTGGTTGTGTTCTCTCTGCAGCCCCTAGACTGTTGCTGTCCCCTGAGCTATGTAAGGAGATACTGAAGACATTCTGAAGCTTCTGGGTTGCTTTGGTAATGCACTGATGGTGCTAGGTAGCTTGGTGTAGTTCCATATACAGCTCATGGACTGTCCATTGAGGCTATTGTGGTGTTCAGGTTCCCAAATACACATAAGGATTTAAAGAGATTCTGAACTTTTGGGATGCTTTGGTAGTGCACTTGTAGTGCTGGGGAGCTTGGTGTAGTTCCATGTAGAGCCCCTGGTCTGTCCATTGTGGCTGTTGTGGTGTTCAGATCCCAAAAGCCACATAAAGAGATGATAGTGGGATTCTGAAGCTCCTGGGGGCTTTGATAGTGCACTGGTGCACTGGTGGTGTTGGGGAACTTGCTGGAGTTCCCTGGGCAGCCCCTGGTCTATCCATTGTGGCTGTTGGGGTGTTCCAGCCCCCAAGCCACATAAGAGATGAAAGTGGGATTCTGAAGCTTCTGGGGGTCTTTGGTAGTGCACTCATGGTTTAGGGGGTCTTTTTTCCACTATTATTTTATATTGCACTATTGTTGTAATTTATGTTGCATCATGATTTAAATGTTACAATATTTACAGTCATGTGCCCGGAATAAGAAACGAAAACTAATCAGACGCTCACTGAATTGATCTAATTTAAGTTTAAATTTGACATTAGAGTTCAAAAATGGGTCTGGGCTCTTAAGGGTTAAAACAAATGTGTTCCTATGATTTCAGTTTCTGTTCTGATTTGTTAGTCATTTTTTATTTTTGTTTTTATTTTTCATGAAAATGTATCATGTCATTTTTTTTAAATGTTATTCTAAAGTAACAATTCTTTGTTTTGTTTTTTTAGTTTTATGCTCCATGCTGCTCTCCAAGTGACTGAATAAAAAGAACAGAAAATAATCACATTTATTTATAGTATTAGGATTGTGCTTTTGTCCATACCTAAAACAGTGTGTATGTGATTGATTAGGCTTTCTAAATATACTGGAGTGTACTTCATAATTTTGGTCATTAAACTGCATAATAAATTACACTACACAATAAACAGGATTATGGTAGCTGTAGTATGTATTTAGAGTTCTTGATGCAACACTCGTGTTTGGGTTAGAAATAAAAACTGGATCTAATAGTGTGTTTTTCTCCGTTGTAGCATGATTAATAATCTGTGTGAATCCTTTTGATTGGAATAAGTTTAGAATGGGTTTGTTTATGTTACTCAGTTGATCTTCATTAAAGTCTCCACACACCACAGCAGGTTTGTAGTCCATGATTTCAAGGAAGGTTAAAAGGGCATTAAGGTTTGGCATGAAGTCTGACAGTCTGTAGTTTGGAGGTCTGTACACAACTGCAATCACAACCTGTTTTGGGGCATCAACCTTTACCAGCAAAAACTCCAGATCTGTGACATTCTGCACATATTGCACTGATCGAGCCTGAAGATGATTTTTAACATAAATGGCAACCCCTCCTCCACTTTTGTTGGATAGATGAGTGTAGTTGGTGTAGGAAACATGTCTGTTATGCTGATACATTCTATAACCATCCAATTGAAGACAATCAGGAACAGAAGAACCGGTCAGATGAGTCTCGGTCAGACACAGAACATCCAATAGAAGGAGTTCATGATGGCTTTTGATATCCTCAATATGACTCTGTAGACCCTCTGTGTTGTGATGTATTATCTTCAGTGTTGAGCTCAGATTTGGGTCTCTTGCAATGTGCAGAAATGGCTGGACAGTACGCAGGTCAGCTTTGGGCATGTTCTCCAGAGCAGCGCTGATTTCAGGGTCACAGAAAATTTTCTTTTCATCAAAGTCAATAATGTGTAGTCCACCTGATGTAGTTCTGCTCAGTGCAACATAAGCCATGCCTGGTTCAAAAATTTTCTTCAATGACACGACAGCAGAATGAGTTGTCATTCCCTGAACTTTATGAACAGTGCATGCAAAGGCTAACTTTAAAGGAAACTGCCTTCTAACTGTTCCTTTCTTTTTCAGACTTTCCTCTTCTCTCTCAATGTAAACAAGATTATCAGTTTCTCCAGGTACGTTACTTCGATGTTTTCGTCCTGCAGCAGCATTATCCAGTTCAACACCGATCTTCTGAACCACAGGTACACTGTTACGGGTCTGTGTGATTATTTTAGCCACTTTACCAAAAGATCCATTCACCAGCCCAGATTCTACATCAATATTTCTCGTGATCATTACTCGTGCACCAACTGCCACCTGTAGTGTGTCCATTAGATCACCTTTTTCTCCTTTAAAAGGGGCGCCCTGTCTCTGCATCTGTCCTGATCGAGGGTCTTTCTTATAATCCTCTGCATCTATTTTAGTGATATCTGAAAAGCGTGAGGTTATGGCTGCTGAGTTAAAATCATCCACTTCTTTATTAGTTGGAAATATGTGTAATGCCTCTGGGGGACAGTCTTCAATAGGTTTAATGACCTGTTCCAGCATATGTCTGTCAGCATCAGTCAGAGCTTCATGTTTCTGTTTTACTCTCAGTCTGTTTAGCAGCTCAGCAAAGGCAAGATCATCTTTCTGACGCATGATTTCAGTCAGTGTGATCATCTTAAAGTGATCTCTCCAAAAGTCCAGCACATGATCCTCATACACACACAGTGGCCTAGCTTTTCCTAGTGGTGGCAATTGCTGAAAATCACCGACAGCCATAATAGAAATGTTACCAAAGGGTTTATCATTTCCTTTAATCTGCTGTAATCTCCAATTCACATAGGCAAACAGTGGTTTAGACACCATGGATATTTCATCAATGATCATGATCTGTAAATTAGAAAAGTTTGCTCTGATCTCATCCAGACTGTTTCCAAGTCCCTGATATGATTCAGGCTTCTTGGGAGTTTCAGGAGTGCGTGCAGTGTTTTTCCATTAATGTTATGACTGGCACAGCCGGTAAATGCACTCAGAAGCACTGTGGGTTTGGACATATCAGCTTCCTCTCTTACACATGGCAGTTTCTGTAAGATTTTAGTGGCCTCTGCATACACAGACTTAATAAGGTGACTCTTTCCTGTTCCTGCTGTTCCAGCTACATAATATAAAAATGGTTCTGGATTTTCATTCTGCACTTTTCTTTTACACCAATCCCTTATCTTATAGAACACAGCAGCTTGTGTCTCATTCAGGCTCTGATGCATTTTTCTGATTACTGCAGGATTCACCTGTGGAGCTTCTATTACAGGCATGGCTGTTCTGTTATCAGATGTGGATGGCGCGAAATCTGGAACATCATCTGCTTCAGTTATGTCAGTGGGATCTGTGGGTTCTTGCTCTATCATGCACTCTAATCGGATCAGTTCATTTGTTGGAGCCAAGTTAGTCCAGGCATCTTCAATAGGACCATTCTGTTCAAAATTCTCAATGGCCTTATCAATAGCTTCACTGTGCTTTTCATACTTCTTTCTGTTCTCATTTACAGTGGTGTAAACACGCTGCAGTGTTTCTGTTCCTGGCAGTTTAACTGAGGCGAAGGCATAGAAGGCTTCATAAGTGTTGAACTGAGCAGTTTTAAGCTGTGAGCTGCTGCGGTGGGGCAGGTAAAGTTTTAGTAGTGTTCCATAAAATTTTTCTGGATGTTTCTGTTGTGAAAAACGTGCAAATCGAATAATGGCAGGTTTTCCTCTGGTTCGCTTTTTGATGTATCCCATGTCATTCTGCAGTGGAAGTACATTTTTACCTTTTCTCTGATCTGAATAAACAACCCGATATTCACTAGCAAATTTAGCCATGCACATGTTCTCAAACTCTGGTGTTTCAGGCCTGGCCATGTACTTTTCTGCAAATCCTGTCATCCACACATTTTCATCATCAGGGGCTTTGTCCTGTAAGCAGCTCATAGGCAGACTCATCTTTACTGCATTATCATCAGTGGGTATGAAAATCACAGCACGGGATGATGATTTCAGTTTTAGACTGCAGGTTCGAGCTACAGCTTCCTGTGCACTGACCTCTCTGTTTTTAGCATAGGCATGCATCACCTGTTTCATGCTTTCTCTCTCTGATGTGTTTGGACACATTTCTTTAATCACACCTTTCAGGTATTCACTCATCTCATGTTCACCTTTTGAGATGTATGACAGAATGTACATTATGCAGGTGTACGGGTTCAGGATGAACTGTATATCCATGTTGGCGTCCCAGGCTCTTAGCAGCAATGGATTGTAGCCGTTTACCCAGCAATCATTTGGTTCACGTTGCATTATATCTACACTTGCTGAACTGAGACTGTTTACATTGTCTTTATACTCCTCGTATGTCATGTTTACAGTTTCTAGCAGCTGTGTGATGCTTTCAAAGTTCTGAGTCTTATCATTTAGCAGATCCCACACTGGCTGAAGCTTAGATTTAGCTTGTGTCACAGGTTCATCTTTTTCTGCACCTTCATCATCTGAGTCAGTGTCAGGGGGTGGTCTGGGTCGTGTGATCAGTGTTTTCATCATGGGGGGTTTAGGAAATCCAAACCTGCAGTGTTTATTGTTCTTTTTGCATGATTTAGAGTGGTTTCTGCTGTGTGTTTGAACTTCTGAAACAATTCTGTTCAGTTCAGGATCTGTGTTTGGGTCTGGCAGTTTGCATGAAATGTGTCTGTCAATGAAGTCACAAACATCCTGATCTTGGTCATTCTCAAACTCTGGAGCACCGTTTACCCAGAATAAGCAGTGAATGTGTGGAGAGCCTCTCTGTTGGAACTCAACGCGAAAAAAGAAGTCAACGATCTGACCAATGGGCTGAGCAGGAGACTGAATAAGGTTCATAAGAGCTTCTACACGTTTCTCAAACATGCGCATGGCTGTGACAGGATTACTGCGCAGTATCTCACATTTCTCTGAACAGTCCAGGGCTGAAAATTCCACAGATTCACCTTGCTGTGCTTTAATCGCTGTGATCACTTCGGGCCATCTCATCTCTGCAGCACTGAATGTACAGAAGAATGTGGGAGTTCCCAGTTGGCGAAGCATTGCAAAAAGGTCTCTTGAGTGTTTTCTGCCAATAGGCTGGAGATCCACGAAGTGGTTGGAGGAACCTTGTGACCTCATTATTGTGTATGAGTTTCTCCAATTCACGTTTGTCCTGTAATAGTGCACTGTTGATTTTTCGGCCTTCACGGGTCACTGATTTTGCTTTTCTTAGCTGGATTGACATGCTGGAAAATGCTGTATGCATTTCAGTCACAAACTGAGCAAAGAAAATGTAGTTTGTGTCTCTTGCAAAGCGATTATCAGCAGAAAAGAGCCTGGCATTGAAATATCTGCTGGGTGAGAGAGCTGTGTGTCTGTCAGGTTCATCAAATGTGTTTTCTCCAGTAGGAAACTGAACAGGAAAAGCCATCGCTTCCAGTTTAGGAACTTTAAACATGCTTACTGGATTGTTTTCCTTAGCTGGGGCAATGCAAAATATTCCATCATTGAATGACAACAGATGCTGACCAATATCTGGAGGTTGTAGACACGTGTCTAATGCGAGACCTGCGCTCTGTTCTGTGCTTTCAGCCTCATTATCTACATCATGTTCGCTCTCAGGGTTCTGCTCTACTGTTTCATCATTGTCAAAGTTCATGTTCAAGTCTATTTCATCCTCTGGAATATCATCAGCATTTATTGGGTCTGGAAAATCATCAAATAATTCATCCTGCTCCGCATTGTTTATTACAATGTCTCTGTATTCAGAGTGGATTTCCTTTAGTTTAAGTAAGGCAGACAGAACCTTCTGCATGGATATGGTCTGGAACTGGTAGTGGCCTGAGTAACACAGTCGTCTTTTCAGCTTCACTGTGAGTAGCTGAGATTCACTGCTCGGTCTGGGTAAAACATTTACTGTTGTTTCAACATCTGAAGGAACCGACACAACAGCACCTTTAATAGCTCTCTGCTGACCTTTTGGAAGACTGATGACCTTTGCAAAACACACATATTTAGCTATGAGATGTCTCTCCAGTATATTTAAATCACACAGTTCTGCTGGAATGGGTGCGAGTTGGAGTTTGTTTGCAGAAGCAATGGAAGGCATTCTCCCTTTACTCAAGTTATCATGACAGCTGTGGCAGATCCACTCAATTTTCATTTCTTTAGGTGCACAGTTATCATTACAGTCAGAGGAACAGGTGTGTACATATTTTCCAGTCAAGCAATTTGATGTTATTGATGGGTTTTTTTGGTAGTGTGTGTGATCACACAGTCGGACCTGATCAGAAAATAATGCTCTGTGACAGACTGTGCAGACGTAACTCGGACCAGCTTTTATGATTTCCTTAAAATGGATTAGAGATTTCTGCACTTCTGGATTTAGGGATTCATTGTTTTGTGTTTGTACTGTTGTGTTTCTCTGCTGCTGAAAATGGTTAAGTCTGTACTTCCTCTGTATTTGTGTATCTTGTATCTTGTGTAGGGTGTTAAGTCTAGATGCTCTGTTTTTTGACCGCAGTAAGCACTGTTCTCTGTGAATCATCCTGAAATGCAGATCAGACAGACGATTCATAAAATATTGCTTCTGTCTTTGCCTGAAAGCCTCATCTTTTCTGTAGCTGTGTGTAATGTACTGTCTCTTTTTCTCTCTGTAATATTGGTTATTTTTGTACCTGTGTGTAATGTACTGTATCTTTTTTTCTCTATAATCTTGGTTATTTTTGTACCTGTTGATCATGTTCCATATCTGTTTTTTTCTGTAATCTGGAGTAGTTCTGTAGCTGTTTGTGATATACTGTCTCTGTTTTTTTCTGTAATCTGGATTAGTTCTGTAGCTGTTTGTGATATACTGTCTCTGTTTTTTTCTGTAATCTGGATTAGTTCTGTAGCTGTTTGTGATATACTGTCTCTGTTTTTTTCTGTAATCTGGATTAGTTCTGTAGCTGTTCGTGATATACTGTCTCTGTTTTTTTCTGTAATCTGGATTAGTTCTGTAGCTGTTCGTGATATACTGTCTCTGTTTTTTTCTGTAATCTGGATTAGTTCTGTAGCTGTTTGTAACATACAGTTTTTGCTTTGCTCTGTAATCTGGATTAGTTCTGTAGCTGTTTGTAACATACACTTTTTGCTTTGCTCTGTAATCTGGATTAGTTCTGTAGCTGTTTGTAACGTACAGTTTTTGCTTTGCTCTGTAAGTTGTGTTAACTATGTAATTAACTCCTATTGATTTTAGCTTTGCAAGTCTGTAATTTTTATTTTTAGTGTAAGACACTCGGCTGCGCTGTTTAATTTTTTCTCTGAATTCAGGGTCATTTGCATATTTGCCTTTCCAGTTTAACCTCTCCTTCTTTTCTCCCTCTGTCTGTAGGGCCTGTCCTTTTCTTTTAATGTGCTTTTGATGTAAATATTGCCTCCTTTTTTGAGTTTTGGTTAATTTAGTCACAGGTTGTGGCACAGATTGGCTAATGTCAGTCTGCAGATCAGGACAGGGGTCTTCTGTTATTTGATTATCAGTAGCTTCTGCAGCAGTTGCTGTGTTTATGTTTAGAAAAGACACGGGGAGGAGCTCATACTGATGGTTATCCTTCAGTTTAAGACACACCTGGTACAGTATTAGTAACCCTTCAGTCATGTCCTCCAAGTTTGCAAATGTGAGCATCACAGCTGTACCTGCGTTCTCATCAGCTTTTAGTCCATCAGGTGTTCTGCAGTGAGGATCAAAGAACCCGAATCTACCTGAGCGATCTCTGAACACAGCAACACACCTTCCTCCAGTAATCAGCAGAGCATGATTTACATCACCTCTCAGACAGTTTAGTGCTCTCTCCAAATTCACATACTCTTCCATCCCCTGTGGGGCCTCGTCTCTCAGAAACCCGAATCTCTGTGGGTGTTTAATAACACTATAACACTGCGTGTCTGTCTCTACTGTACAGGGAAGCTCATCAGATGCCAGCAGGTTACTCTGAAACCTCCCTTCATTCAGTAATGATTGTTTAACCTGAGTATAAACAGCATCCCCCTGTGTTAATATCTTGTCTAGGTTTAGGCTGGTCAGGTCGTTATTTTCACTGTGTACTGCTAGAAATGTAAGTGAATTACAGGTACACTGAACTCCTCTACTAAACAGCTGATACCTGTCATCTGCTTGATTGTGAGATGCACAGACTGTGGTCACGTGTGTACTAACGTTGTTTACCGGCTGTTCAGCATTTCGGGGTTTTAACTTTGCTGCCTCACGCTGCTTTGCTGCGACGGCTTTCTTGCTTTTCTTCGGCATTTCTCTATTCGTTACAATAAAACTTTGTCTTCCAGATATGGAAAATTACAATAGCTTGTTTGATAAACTCTGTAACTTACTAGCACTAGTGTTTATATTAATCAGAAATATCAAGCTAGTAAAATGGCTACTTTTCCCAAAATATTTCTTTAAGATATGATTGTGTAATGGTTTACAATTTACAATAACCCAGTAATATGTTTGATAAACACTGCTGTAACGTATATGCTTGTTATAATAATTTTATAAATTACAATAACCCAGTAAAATATTTGATAAATACTGCTGTAATGTATACACTAGTCTAATGGTTTAAATTTTTATTAATTACAATAACCCAGTAATATGTTTAATAAACACTGTTGTAACGTATACACTTGTCTAATGGTTTATAATTTTATAAAGTACAATAACCCAGTAATGTTTGATAAATACTGCTGTAAGGTAGTAATGCTTTTTTTATTAACACAAACTTACCAAATAAAGTAGGGCTTTAAACTTTTCCAAAAGATATGCAGATATGACCAAGATACCCTTGCAGTTTTACCAGTGGCTACATTGAAGCAGACGTCTGTAAAATTTGTTTATAGTAAATGTACAATTGAAAAGGGTTTGTATGTAAGGATTATAGAAAAAGATAAATTAATTGCAGAAATAACTGGCTGACAAAAAATATTACAATAAAATGTAGTCAACTAAATGAAAAATATATATACATAAAAATTCTTAATAAAACCCTGTCTTCCAGATATGGAAAATTATAATAGCTTGTTTGATAAACTCTGTAACTTACTAGCACTAGTGTTTATATTAATCAGAAATATCAAGCTAGTAAAATGGCTACAAATATATAAACAGTGCAGCCCACAATAAAGTCTTACCCAGTAAAATGTATTACTTTCCCCAAAATATTTCTTTAAGATATGATTGTGTAATGGTTTACAATTTACAATAACCCAGTAAAATATTTGATAAATACTGCTGTGGTGTACGTTTGTCTAATGGCTTAAATTTGTATAAATTACAATAACCCAGTAATATGTTTAAACACTGCTGTAAATGATGTTATGTAATAACAAAAGTTTGGGAGAAGGACCACGCCCGAACTCTACGTTCTAACTCCACCCCGTATCAATCAACCGTCCTATAAATACCTCCCCTAACTAACCATCTCTCGTGATGAAAGTTAGCAACAGTCGAATCTGCCGCACCCGCCTGCTAGCATTAGCTTGTTCTCCGTCATGGACCTTTAACTCACCGCCTCCGACGAGGACCTCTTCCCTCCTAGCCAGCCTGTCTCCACTCCTGCTCCACCTCGCCGGGCTCGTCGTCTCATTCCGTAATCTCCATTCCGGCTACTCCTGGTTCTACTCCGGCTACTGTTTATTCTTCCTCCCGGGTCGGTCGTCCTCACCAGTGCACCCCCGGATCTCGGCACTCCCGCCGCTCTTCTCCCCCTTCCCCTCCTCCACCTCGCCGGGCTCGTCGTCTGAATTCCATAATCTCCATTCCGGCTACTGATGGTTCTACTCCGGCTACTGCTTATTCTTCCTCCCGGGTCGGTCGTCCTCACCTGTGCACCCCCGGATCTCGGCACTCCCGCCGCTCTTCTCCCCCTTCCCCTACTCCACCTCGCCGGGCTTGTCGTCTGAACTCCGTAATCTCCATTCCGGCTACTCCTGGTTCTACTCCGGCTACTGCTTATTCTTCCTCCCGGGTCGGTCGTCCTCACCAGTGCACCCCCAGATCTCGGCACTCCCGCCGCTCTTCTCCCCCTTCCCCTACTCTTCCTGCGCGGGCTCGCCACTCCGGACGCCCGTCCTCCTCGGCCGGCCTCGCCGGCCCTGGGCCCCTCTCTCCTAGTAAGTCCCAGCCTCCTCGCATGTCCGATTGGACTGTTGTTAAGCTGCAGCGGGTTTTTGAAGGGCCGCGGCGTCCCTTTCCCCCTTTCTGCTCCAAAAGCGGAACTTTTCACTGAACCTCTGAACAGCGCACATGAGCCTCACCGGCGTCGCGGCCTGATGACGTCACCCGCTCAACTCGCTGCCGCTGCAGCTCTCGCGCCCCAGGCGCGGCACCAACTTCGCCTCAGCGCCTCGTCTCTCTTCCCCTCAGTCGTCCAACTCCCCCTCCCTCTGTCGTCCAACTCCCCCTCCCTCTGTCGTCCAACTCCCCCTCCCTCAGTCGTCCAACTCCCCCTGTCGTCCAAACCCCCTCGCCGCTGCTGCAGCTCTCGCACCCCTGGCGCGGCACCAACTTCGCCTCAGCGCCTCGTTTCTCTCGTCTCTCTCGTTTCCCTCTTCCCCTCAGTCATTCGAACCCCCTCTCTGTCATCCTCCTTCTCCATTTCTGCGTTCCTCCTGCTGTTCTCCAACAGTGTTGCCAACTTGCCAACGTAGTTTTTGTTCGTTATTGAGAGTTTAAATGAACACACATGCTCTTCAATTTCTCCTCAGCGAGCAGCAGGTGCTGCCGCGAGCCCCGCCCAGTCAGACCACACACTCGCACCGCTCTTCAAAAAACCTAAAGCCGCCGCTGACTGTCAAAAAAAAAAAAAAAAACTTAATCATGTAATTTACGTTAAAATTGAGTTATTTCAGAAGTCTCTGCCTATTTATAAAAGCAACGGACGTAGTTCATTTGTTAGAGTTCATTTGTAACATTCTAACATTTAAGGAGTTTAAATCACAAATTGCAGCCAATGGCTACTTTCCTTTCCTGCAGTTGGCAACACTATTCTCCAACCCGTCCCTTCCAGCCAGCCTTTCTCCTTCCTTTACTCCGTCAATTCTCTCCCCGCCTCCTCTCTCGCCGTTTCTCACCAGGCTTGCAGCACCCGCTCAGCTCCTTGCTGGAGCTTCATGACCTTCATTCTCCATCTACAGCGCCGCCCCCTCTCAGCTCGCGCTGCGGTTCATCTCCAACACTGGAACCCTGCTACATTCCAAGACGCCCCGGATCTGGAACTTCATTGACGTGTGTTTGCGGGACGAAGCTCCCCATCCCGCGATGGGCCTGGCTGTCTAAGGCTGACGTGGTTTCGGCTTTCAAAATCCTCCCTCTCCATCCTGACTCCTGGCGCCTTTTCAGAGTCCGTTTTTCAGTTCACCTTGCTTTCGGGTGCAAAGTAACCCCAAGCTTCGACTCCTTTGCTAAGGCGCTCTGCTGGATTTGCTTAACACGGGCCCCAGTTCGTGCTCCACCTCCTGGGTAACTTCGTCATCGGTCCTCCTTCCTCGCCCCTCTCGATGGGTCTTGAAGCCATGACCAGCGCTTTCACTCGCCTCCGTGCCCCGCCGTTGGACAACTCCGTTGGTCCCTCCACATCTCTCGAGTTTCTTGGGATCTTTCTGGACTCGTTCTTTTCATTTTCCCGTCGTTCTTTCATTTCCCGCCTCCTCTGCTTGGCTTTTTCGTCCGAGCCCTCCACCATTCGTTATGCTCAACTGATACTGCACGTCAGAGCTCTATTTCTGGCTGTGCCTCCTCTGCAATCGAACGGGTTTTCCTTCTACGCCAACGCAGCTTCCAGCTCTTTTGATATTAAGCTATTCACAGATGCCGCTCCTTCCTCTGGTCGCTTCTGCTTGGCCGGAGAACTTCATCTGCTCCGCCGCGCAGCCTCTGGACTTATATGCGGTCCTCGTCGCTGCCCTCCTTTGGGGACATGAATGGTCAAAATCTATTCTACTCCACTCTGATCAATCTCGCCGCAGTCCACATCAAAAAAAAAAAAAAAAAAAAAAAAAAAAATTGCTCCAAATCGCTAGAAATCTTGCCTTTTATCCGTCGTCTCACTTGGCACTCCATTAAGCATCAGTTCACCACTAAAGCTGTTCACACCTCAGGTCCATTTAATTCTATCGCTGATGGAATTTAATTCTATTCTTTTTCGTTTTCAGTTACAGAAATTCAGATCCTTGGCTCCGCATGCAAATGCAACCCAACCTCGGTACCTTCATTTTCACAAACTACACTTCACCTAACCCCCGTGTAAACGAACTGATCTTCCAAGCTCAACAAACCATCCTTTCAGCCGTCCTTCTACTTAGATTCCTCAGATGCTCAATTTACTTCCCTTAAAACCTCCCACAACTCCTTCTCAGCCCCTAATTTCAGATCTCATCATCCTTGACTCAGATACCCTTACCTTCAAGAATGAAGCAAACGGACCAAATTGGCAAAAAAAAAACCACGATCCTCTATCTATTCAAACTTGACTCACCCCTCAGCCCGTACGAACCACTCGTCCACCACTTAATCTCCGCCTCTTTCAACAAGCATCACCTTTAGATCCTCTGTTCACAACGGAATCTAGTAGTATAATCTCAAAGTTCCAACACATCTCCGTCGCATCCTTTCTCCCAGTAGTTACTCACCAGATCAATTCTCCGCCCACTCAGTTTACATCGTGCAGCATCCAACGCCTCCAGACAAGGAATCTCCGAGCACACGATCAAGCTCCCCGGCCGGTGGTCTTCCCAAGCTTATAACCTATACATCCGTTCCCAACCAGACGGTTTGAGACCGGCTCATTCCAAACTAGCTTCCACACAAGCTCCAATTTTGGGGATATAACTGCACGCTTCTTCAAGCACGCAGTTCAGAACTCCAGCCCAAATTTCCCTGAGTTCCCTCCCCTTTTTCCTTCTTCTTTCTCTACTTCTTTAGGCATGGTCCGCACTTAGCAAAATGATGTTATGTAATAACAAAAGTTTGGGAGAAGGACCACGCCCGAACTCTACGTTCTAACTCCACCCCGTATCAATCAACCGTCCTATAAATACCTCCCCTAACTAACCATCTCTCGTGATGAAAGTTCGCAACCCACCTCCTCCCCAACAACCCCCTTTTTCTACTCTTCCACTTCTCATTAAATAAAAAGGGGGGGATATAACTGCACGCTTCTTCAAGCACGCAGTTCAGAACTCCAGCCCAAATTTCCCTGAGTTCTCTCCCCTTTTTCCTTCTTCTTTCTCTACTTCTTTAGGCGTGGTCCGCACTTAGCAAACGTATACACTTGTCTAATGGTTTATAATTTTATAAAGTACAATAACCCAGTAATGTTTGATAAATACTGCTGTAAGGTAGTAATGCTTTTTTTATTAACACAAACTTACCAAATAAAGTAGGGCTTTAAACTTTTCCAAAAGATATGTAGATATGACCAAGATACCCTTGCAGTTTTACCAGTGGCTACACTGAAGCAGAGGTCTGTAAAATTTGTTTATAGTAAAAGTACAATTGAAAAAGATTTGTATATAAGGATTATAGAAAAAGATAAATTAATTGCAGAAATAACTGGCTGACAAAAATTACAATAAAATGCAGTCAACTAAATGAAAAAAATATATATATGTAAAAATTCTTTTTTTATTAATAACTTCTCAAAACGTAATTTTCCCCTTAAATTGTACACTCAAACAGCTTTCTTATATACTACAATCCAGTATCTAGATGCAATTGTATCTCCTTAAAACACACTCACAACCCAAAAATGTGATTATACCTCTGTAGGAAACAAGCTTACAAAAGACAACTGCTAAAAGAAATAACTTTTTATGAAATAATTACGTATTTAATGTGTAAAAAGGTTCAGCAACAAATATTTTAATAGACTGTATTTTTACTAAATGTATTAAATGTGGTATGTACACACTGTAAGAAGCTGGATGTTTTTAAATCACAATATACTGCTATAAGAAATGACAGGTAACTGCAGCTTCAGTCGATAATGTGAATGTGTGTGTCTTCAGCTCCAGATGCCGCGGTCAATGTGATGACTGTCTTCGGGTGAAGAGTTTGCTTCTTTAGAGAATTGTCTGACCTGAAACCAATCACAAGGAAACACTATACAGGGTTAAATGAGGGAAACAAGTTTGCCAAGGGGATCTTTTTTTTCAAGATTTCCGTTTCCAGGGGTCAACTGAATGCCCTTTTCAAACCGTTGTTTAGGGGTCAACTGAATGCCCTTTTCAAACCGTTGTTTAGGGGTCAACTGAATGCCCTTTTCAAACCGTTGTTTAGGGGTCAACTGAATGCCCTTTTCAAACCGTTGTTTAGGGGTCAACTGAATGCCCTATGAAGCCGTTTTTCAGGGGTCAACTGAATGCCCTATGAAGCCGTTTTTCAGGGGTCAACTGAATGCCCTTCCTTTTCAAGAGTTTAGATTTCAAGGGGTTATTTTTCAAGAGTTTCGTTTTCAGGGGGTTTTCAAGAGTTCCGTTTTCAGGGGTTCAACTGAATGCCCTTTATCGTTGTACTTGCAGGTGCAAGTGGATAGAAAGGGGATTGGACGAAAAAAGAGATGATAGAAAAGGGGGATTGGGAATAAAGAAAAAGAGAGATCTTCAAAACCTGTGAAAACAAAATGGGAAAACAAAAAGTTACACATATCCATATCAGTACTGCACCGTGCAATATACAAAACTACAAAGAGCTATCCCTGTATGAAGGACCAAAAATGTATAAATAAATAAATGCACATATAAATGTAGATATAAATAAATGAATAAATATAAATACACGCATAAATAATTGTATAGGTAAATAATTAAAATAAATACATTTCTTATTTATTGATTTATTTATTTATTCACTTATATGAGCTTTTATTTATTTATTCATTTATTTATTTATTTCTGTATTTCTGCATTTGTATGTTAATTAGGAACGCGGTCCTATCCTCACTCTAAAGCAGGGTCAGGAGCAAGAAAGGCTCCATTTGTTCTTGTTGCGCTCTTTTTTTTTCTGATTCTTCGCGTTTGCGACTTTTTACTTCTAATTTCATACTTTAAAGTGTTAAAAATAGTCAGAATAGGTTTAAATGCTCATTAAAAACATACTATGACTAGATTTCGCTTGGTTTTCCGCTCCGTGCAATAGACTGAGTTCAACTGATCTAGTGGATTTAGCCGTACCATTTATATAAAGCTATATTATTCTGTTTACACTCCAGTAAGTATGGTTTATTGGGATTGTCTCGTCTCACCACACTCACTAAATTAGGTAAATACATGTATAAATGTTTGAAATATTTATTGCTAATATAAATAAACTACATTACATGGCACAGCAGTTGGTCTGTGGTATTATTTTATATGAAATTTGGTGAGACTAGAGAATCCCAATAAACCATACTTACTGGAGTCTGAACAGAATAATATAGCTTTATATAAACGGTACACTAGATCAGCTGAACTCAGTCTATTGCACGGAGCGGACAACAGAACGAAATCTAGTCATTGTATGTTTTTAATGAGCATTTAAACCTATTCTCACAATTTTTTACACTTTTAAGTATGAATTTAAGTTGTTTTTTTTTTTTTACAACAGAAGTAAAACGTCGCCGACGCAAAGAAACTGAAAGAAGAGCGCAAATGAGAACAAATGGGGCCTATCTGAGCTGCGACATGCGCAGTGAAGGGGGAACAGAGGGACTGAATTCACCGCAACACTGGCACGCGAGCTGCTGTGTCCTGGCGCGCGAGTGAGCCGCAACCAATCCTGCTTTAGAGCGAGGATAGGACCACCTACCTAATTACCATACAAATGCAGAAATAAATAAATGAAGAAATGTGGAAATAAATAAATAAATGTAGAAATGTTGAAATAAATGAATGAATAAATAAATAAATGCACATGTAAATGAATAAATAAATAAAATCAATCAATAAATAAGAAATGTATTTATTTATTTACCTTTACAATTATTTATGCTTGTATTTATTTATTTATTCATTTATTTCTACATTTATATATGCATTTATTTATTTATACTCATGTCATTTTTGGTCCTCCATATCTCTGAAGTATCATTGAAATATAAACTTACCAGGTAAACTTGTAACCTGGTAGCAAGGCCTCGGGTCACCCCTACCAGGCAATAACAGGGAACCCTGAAATTGTAAAAAAAAGAGAAACAAAAACATCGGAATGACACCTTTTAACTTTTAATATGCAGCAATCATATTTTAACATTACTGGGTGCGTAGTTTAGTTAAGAAGTCATTTTCTACCCATTACGTGTAGCAAACTTCAATTTTTATTATTTTTTTTTACTTTAGACTCAGTGACTCCAAATAGTTTATTACAAATGAAACGCAGAATTTACTTTTGAAAAGATGATATTGGCACAAGAGAGCAACAGTCCAGTCCAGTCAGTAACTATCAGTAACTAATTACTCCAGAGTATTGTCCAGTTACAATTTCTAGTGTGTGAAGTTGTCTTCGGCTGTTGACTAATGTTATCCCTTTTGTAAATGTTACAATGGGCACAGCACACTGGTGGGCTTACTTGGTGAGTTTCCAGAGTCTGTAAACCTATAAACCTATTGGTTTATTATACACAGTGCAGCATTAAATCTCTAATCTCAATCTCAAACTCTAATTTCTAATTATAATTTATTTAAAAGTGCTGGTACTAATCAATTGTTAAATCAGTTAATTGTCTGTACTTACAAGCACTGTAGTTCTCTCTCTTTCTTGTTCCTGTAAAATAAGAAAAAGGAAGAAATTGGACACTTGGTAAATTAATCATAAATCAGATTATCCTTTTTAGTGTGTTACGACTAAAACAAGCTAGGAAACACTGGTTTAATTAACTACAACTAAAGCAGACAAGAAATAATTCATTGACTAATTAATATAACTATTTATCAGAATTTTATAGTATAATTAAAGTGCCATTATTGTGCACTGTGCAATGTAATAAACCTTATTACTTTGAGAAACCAGGCTTATTGAAGAATTTATTTTCAACTTACTATGAGAACGAAAAGTTCATTTAAAATGGCAACACATTGTACTTATGCATTTAAATGGTTAACTTACACTTGGAACGTCAAGATCAGCAACTGCAGAAAAGAAAAATGTATATTAGTAAAAATGTAAAAAGAAAGGCCAGTATGTTGCAAAGAATTCAAAACTGAAAAAAAAACCAATTCATGAGCTTCATACAACAAAGCATGTTAAAGGATTTATTGGCAACAAATTATTACAGTAACTAAATGTGGGAGTTCTTAACAACAGTTCTGAATAGTTTAATAGATGTTTAAACCCTACTTTCTGATAGCAGAATTAATACAACTTTAATAAAGAACATACAAGCATTCAATTAAGTTAGTTGACAGCTCTAACTAAATTACTCGAGACATGTATCATTGAAATGTACTGGAAGTGTTTACTCACACAATGAATGTCAGTACTGCAACTGTTGACAAAAAAGAAAGTGATTGAAAATGCATATATCTAGCAACTAATTAATAATTAACTGATTTTTTTTATTTTCTGAAAGTAAATACAGCTAAATATGCTAAATAACTAAGAAAGCAGAGATTCTAAGCTTTAATATGGCATATTGGGTGTCTATATTGAGCCTATAATTATTCATAAACACAGCCAGACATTAAGTGTGAAATTTGTTTTGGCCCGCGGGCGGGTCAGGGCGCGTTATTGTGTATTCTGATCATACTGTAGCTGCATTTACTAACAACAAAACGGTAAACTTGTTACTAATAGTGACAATATTTCGTTAACAGATAATGAACCAGAAACTGAGAAATAATATTTAATATATATAATATATTTTAACTGCTGATAAAATATTCACATTATTCAGATAATAAGAATTTCCACTGCTGCGCAGCGTTCAGTCAGAATCAGTGGCAGAGCGTGCTGGGTTAGCTGAACCGGCTTAAACCGGTTTTCAGGGCAGGTCAGGCTGCAGTGGATAGCTAACCGCTAACTAAAATACTGCCACATTAGTTTATAACTGAAAAGCCCAATAGTTAGCCGGGTTAGCTCGGGTCATCTTTTGTTTCTGGAACATTCAGCTACCCGAATTCTGTGTATGAGTGTAAAATTAATCTGTGATTAAAGCAGGAATTCCCTGTATCAGAGCTAATGCTAGCTTGCCTCTCTGAGCTGCCTGTAGTGTTAGCTAGCACGCTAACCTAGCATTATACAAACACAGATATAACGACGTTTTAGCTATATTAACACACGCTGTTAAGTAGTTTATACATATTAGTCAACTATCTAACTAAATACACGAAGTGGACATTAAAAGGGGCGTATTTCGCCGTGTTTTCACCTTTTTCCACACAGAAACTCATTCCAGAGCCGTCAGCTCTACTTACCTCAGAGACCGCAATGATCCGCTCCTTTGACGCACGCGCTCTTAGGCCACGTCTGTGGGTACATCCATTTGACTACATGCTCCCTTCTTCCCTACTCCCTAAGAATTACATTATTTAGATAACAACAAATTTACACACACCCCGTGCATCATATTTCAGACAAAAGGCAATGAAAAACACGGTAACATGTTTTAAGAGTTCAAGGTACATTTCAGTGCTTCAGTGGGTGTAAAATTTTAAGTTTAAGAACTAAGTTAATCCAGGGCACTTCAGATGGAATGAGTGCGCTCCCTCCTTTATAAGCTTGAGTGCACATTTACAGTTTTACTGCCACCTAGCGGTGACAACCCTTTCTGCATTGTTCTTCTGTACTGTGTGTTTTGAGGAGCTGCTGAATAAACTGCTTTGTAGCTTTCTCAACCACTTTTAACCAAAAGTTTTTGGACACTCCTTTATTAGTTAAATTATTAAAATTTCAATATTTAGCCAAAGGGGTGTGGACACTTCTCTATTAGCTAAAGTATTTGAATTCCATCATTTAGCCAAACGTTTTTGAACACTGCTTTATTAGCCATAGTTTAGCCAAAAGTTTTTGGACTTTAGCTTTTAGCCAAAAATTTTTGGACGTTAGATTTTCGCCAAATGTTTTTGGACTTTGGTATTTAGCGTTTAGCCAAAAGTTAACAGCATATCAACAACTCTTCACACTCTTCAGACAAAAACAGCTTAGTAACCATTTTAACCTTTAAACGTTATTAGCGTACTTTTCCAAGCCAACTTAAAGTTCGTTCACGAACTTTGCCTTTTCTAGTTATTATTATTAAGTTGGCTTGGAAAAGCCAACTTATTGTTCTTCGAAATCTTATTAAGTTGGCTTGGAAAAGCCAACTTCTTGTTCTTCGTAATCTTCTTATTCTTATTATTAAGTTGGCTTGGAAAAGCCAACTTACTGTTCTTCGTAATCTTCTTATTATTAAGTTGGCTTGGAAAAGCCAGCTTATTGTTCTTCGTAATCTTCTTCTTCTTATTATTATTATTATTATTAAGTTGGCTTGGAAAAGCCAACTTATTGTTCTTCGTAATCTTCTTATTATTATTATTCCGCGCTTTTTTTGTTGTACGCATCTCCTCCTACAGCTTTTGACATAGAATCACGGAATTTTACAGTATCGTAGTACCTATAGCGGTTCAGGTTGCTTGTGCTTTTTGAAGCGATATATCATACAGTTTTCGTAAAAACTTCGTAAACGTACGCATTTTTTTCCCATAGGAATGAATGGGGCCAAATTTTAAACGTCCGTAACTGCCACAATTTTTGAGATACGAACACCAAATTCGGCGAGCTTATAGATCTTATCGAGATCTTTAAATAATAATAATAATAAAAGTGATACAACGTACGGTTTTCGTACAAATGTCGTACGAAGTTTTCCCATAGAAATGAATGGGGGGCCCAGAGTTCTAACTCACACACGAGCAGCTTTGCGCACGGAACCCCTTCTCTCCCCTGCTCCTCCAGTACTGTGAGTGTATGGAGGAGCTGCTGTATGGAGCAGCTATCAGTCAAAAGTTTGGACACCCTGGCACCCCAGCCAGGTTTTAGCAACCACCTATTAACTGCTTAGCAACCAACTGGAAAACGTTAGCAACTGCCTAGCAACCACTTAGCAACACCTTAGCAACCACCTGGAAAACGTTAGCAACTGCCTAGCAACCACTTAGCAACACCTTAACAACCACTAGGAAAACGTTAGCAACCACTTAGCAACCACCTTAGAAACGATAGCAACTGCCTAGCAACCACTTTAGAAATGATAGCAACAGCCTAGCAACCACTTACCAACACCTTAGCAACCATTAGGAAAACGTTAGCAACTGCCTAGCAACCACTTAGCAACCACTTTAGAAATGATAGCAACTGCCTAAAAACCACCTAGCAACACCTTAGCAACCACCCCAGATACCATAGCAACACCTTAGCAACCACCTAGCAACCACCTAGCAACACCTTAGCAACCACCCCGGTTACCATAGCAACACCTTAGCAACCACCTAGCAATACCTTAGCAACCACCTAGCAACCACTTAGCAACCACCTAGCAACCACCCAGCAACACCTTAGCAACCACCCCAGATAACATAGCAACACCTTAGCAACCACCTAGCAACACCTTAGCAACCACCTAGCAACCACCTAGCAACACCTTAGCAACCACCCCGGATACCATAGCAACACCTTAGCAACCACCTAGCAACACCGTAGCAACCACCCCAGATACCATAGCAACACCTTAGCAACCGCATAGCAACACCTTAGCAACCACCTAGCAACATCTTAGCAACCACCCCGGATACCATAGCAACACCTTAGCAACCACCTAGCAACCACCTAGAAACACCTTAGCAACCACCCCAGATACCATAGCAACACCTTAGCAACCACCTAGCAACATCTTAGCAACCACCCCGGATACCATAGCAACACCTTAGCAACCACCTAGCAACCACCTAGAAACACCTTAGCAACCACCCCAGATACCATAGAAACACCTTAGCAACCACCTAGCAACATCTTAGCAACCACCCCGGATACCATAGCAACACCTTAGCAACCACCTAGCAACCACTTAGAAACACCTTAGCAACCACCCCAGATACCATAGCAACACCTTAGCAACCACCTAGCAACACCTTAGCAACCACCTAGCAACACCGTAGCAACCACCCCAGATACCATAGCAACACCTTAGCAACCGCATAGCAACACCTTAGCAACCACCTAGCAACATCTTAGCAACCACCCCGGATACCATAGCAACACCTTAGCAACCACCTAGCAACCACCTAGAAACACCTTAGCAACCACCCCAGATACCATAGCAACACCTTAGCAACCACCTAGCAACATCTTAGCAACCACCCCGGATACCATAGCAACACCTTAGCAACCACCTAGCAACCACCTAGAAACACCTTAGCAACCACCCCAGATACCATAGAAACACCTTAGCAACCACCTAGCAACATCTTAGCAACCACCCCGGATACCATAGCAACACCTTAGCAACCACCTAGCAACCACTTAGAAACACCTTAGCAACCACCCCAGATACCATAGCAACACCTTAGCAACCACCTAGCAACACCCTAGCAACCACCTAGCGACACCTTAGCAACCACCCCGGATACCATAGCAACACCTTAGCAACAACCTATCAACACCCTAGCAACACCTTAGCAACTACCTGGTATATGTTAGCAATTGCCTAGCAACCAGTTAGCAATAGCTTAGCAACCACCTGGAAAACGTTAGCAACTGCCTAGCAACCACTTAGCAACACCTTAGCAACCACCTGGAAAACGTTAGCAACTGCCTAGCAACCACTTAGTAACCACCTGGAATACATTAGCAACTTCCTAGCAACCACTTAGCAACCACTTTAGAAATTATAGCGAAGTGATACAACGTACGGTATATTGCGAAGTGATACAACGTACGGTTTTCGTACAAATGTCGTACGAAGTTTTCCCATAGAAATGAATGGGGGGCCTAGAGTTCTAACTCACACACGAGCAGCTTTGCGCACGGAACCCCTTCTCTCCCCTGCTCCTCCAGTACTGTGAGTGTATGGAGGAGCTGCTGTATGGAGCAGCTATCAGTCAAAAGTTTGGACACCCTGGCACCCCAGCCAGGTTTTAGCAACCACCTATTAACTGCTTAGCAACCAACTGGAAAACGTTAGCAACTGCCTAGCAACCACTTAGCAACACCTTAGCAACCACCTGGAAAACGTTAGCAACTGCCTAGCAACCACTTAGCAACACCTTAACAACCACTAGGAAAACGTTAGCAACCACTTAGCAACCACCTTAGAAACGATAGCAACTGCCTAGCAACCACTTTAGAAATGATAGCAACAGCCTAGCAACCACTTACCAACACCTTAGCAACCATTAGGAAAACGTTAGCAACTGCCTAGCAACCACTTAGCAACCACTTTAGAAATGATAGCAACTGCCTAACAACCACCTAGCAACACCTTAGCAACCACCCCAGATACCATAGCAACACCTTAGCAACCACCTAGCAACCACCTAGCAACACCTTAGCAACCACCCCGGTTACCATAGCAACACCTTAGCAACCACCTAGCAATACCTTAGCAACCACCTAGCAACCACTTAGCAACCACCTAGAAACCACCTAGCAACACCTTAGCAACCACCCCAGATAACATAGCAACACCTTAGCAACCACCTAGCAACACCTTAGCAACCACCTAGCAACCACCTAGCAACACCTTAGCAACCACCCCGGATACCATAGCAACACCTTAGCAACCACCTAGCAACACCGTAGCAACCACCCCAGATACCATAGCAACACCTTAGCAACCGCATAGCAACACCTTAGCAACCACCTAGCAACATCTTAGCAACCACCCCGGATACCATAAAAACACCTTAGCAACCACCTAGAAACACCTTAGCAACCACCCCAGATACCATAGCAACACCTTAGCAACCACCTAGCAACATCTTAGCAACCACCCCGGATACCATAACAACACCTTAGCAACCACCTAGCAACCACCTAGAAACACCTTAGCAACCACCCCAGATACCATAGAAACACCTTAGCAACCACCTAGCAACATCTTAGCAACCACCCCGGATACCATAGCAACACCTTAGCAACCACCTAGCAACCACTTAGAAACACCTTAGCAACCACCCCAGATACCATTGCAACACCTTAGCAACCACCTAGCAACACCCTAGCAACCACCTAGCGACACCTTAGCAACCACCCCGGATACCATAGCAACACCTTAGCAACAACCTATCAACACCCTAGCAACCACCTAGCAACACCTTAGCAACTACCTGGTATATGTTAGCAATTGCCTAGCAACCAGTTAGCAATAGCTTAGCAACCACCTGGAAAACGTTAGCAACTGCCTAGCAACCACTTAGCAACACCTTAGCAACCACCTGGAAAACGTTAGCAACTGCCTAGCAACCACTTAGTAACCACCTGGAATACATTAGCAACTTCCTAGCAACCACTTAGCAACCACTTTAGAAATTATAGCGAAGTGATACAACGTACGGTATATTGCGAAGTGATACAACGTACGGTTTTCGTACAAATGTCGTACAAAGTTTTCCCATAGAAATGAATGGGGGGCCTAGAGTTCTAACTCACACACGAGCAGCTTTGCGCACGGAACCCCTTCTCTCCCCTGCTCCTCCAGTACTGTGAGTGTATGGAGGAGCTGCTGTATGGAGCAGCTATCAGTCAAAAGTTTGGACACCCTGGCACCCCAGCCAGGTTTTAGCAACCACCTATTAACTGCTTAGCAACCAACTGGAAAACGTTAGCAACTGCCTAGCAACCACTTAGCAACACCTTAGCAACCACCTGGAAAACGTTAGCAACTGCCTAGCAACCACTTAGCAACACCTTAACAACCACTAGGAAAACGTTAGCAACCACTTAGCAACCACCTTAGAAACGATAGCAACTGCCTAGCAACCACTTTAGAAATGATAGCAACAGCCTAGCAACCACTTACCAACACCTTAGCAACCATTAGGAAAACGTTAGCAACTGCCTAGCAACCACTTAGCAACCACTTTAGAAATGATAGCAACTGCCTAACAACCACCTAGCAACACCTTAGCAACCACCCCAGATACCATAGCAACACCTTAGCAACCACCTAGCAACCACCTAGCAACACCTTAGCAACCACCCCGGTTACCATAGCAACACCTTAGCAACCACCTAGCAATACCTTAGCAACCACCTAGCAACCACTTAGCAACCACCTAGCAACCACCTAGCAACACCTTAGCAACCACCCCAGATAACATAGCAACACCTTAGCAACCACCTAGCAACACCTTAGCAACCACCTAGCAACCACCTAGCAACACCTTAGCAACCACCCCGGATACCATAGCAACACCTTAGCAACCACCTAGCAACACCGTAGCAACCACCCCAGATACCATAGCAACACCTTAGCAACCGCATAGCAACACCTTAGCAACCACCTAGCAACATCTTAGCAACCACCCCGGATACCATAAAAACACCTTAGCAACCACCTAGCAACCACCTAGAAACACCTTAGCAACCACCCCAGATACCATAGCAACACCTTAGCAACCACCTAGCAACATCTTAGCAACCACCCCGGATACCATAGCAACACCTTAGCAACCACCTAGCAACCACCTAGAAACACCTTAGCAACCACCCCAGATACCATAGAAACACCTTAGCAACCACCTAGCAACATCTTAGCAACCACCCCGGATACCATAGCAACACCTTAGCAACCACCTAGCAACCACTTAGAAACACCTTAGCAACCACCCCAGATACCATAGCAACACCTTAGCAACCACCTAGCAACACCCTAGCAACCACCTAGCGACACCTTAGCAACCACCCCGGATACCATAGCAACACCTTAGCAACAACCTATCAACACCCTAGCAACCACCTAGCAACACCTTAGCAACTACCTGGTATATGTTAGCAATTGCCTAGCAACCAGTTAGCAATAGCTTAGCAACCACCTGGAAAACGTTAGCAACTGCCTAGCAACCACTTAGCAACACCTTAGCAACCACCTGGAAAACGTTAGCAACTGCCTAGCAACCACTTAGTAACCACCTGGAATACATTAGCAACTTCCTAGCAACCACTTAGCAACCACTTTAGAAATTATAGCAACTGCCTAGCAACCAGTTAGCAACACCTTAGCAACCACCAGGAAAACGTTAGAAACTGCCTAGCAACAGCTTAGCAACCACTTTAGAAATGAGAGCAACTGCCTAGCAACCACTTAGCAACCACCTGGAATACGTTAGTAACTGCCTAGCAACCAGTTAGCTACACCTTAACAACCACCTGGAAAACGTTATCAACTGCATAGCAACAACTTAGCAACCACTCTAGAAATGATAGCAACTGCCTAGCAACCAAATAGCAACAGCTTAGCAACCACCTGAAAAACATAAGCAAATGCCTAGCAACCACTTAGCAATCATGTGGAATATGTTAGCAACTGCTTAGCAACCACCTAGCAATCACGTGGAATATGTTAGCAACTGCCTAGCAACCACTTAGCAACCAATTTAGAAATGCTAGTAACTGCCTAGCAACCACTTAGCAACACCTTAGCAACCAACTGGAAAACGTTAGCAACTGCCTAGCAACACCTAGCAACACCTTAACAACCACCAAGCAACACCTTAGCAAACACCCCGGAGACCATAGCAACACCCTTGCAACCACCTAGCAACCGCCTAGCAACACCTTAGCAACCACCCCAGATACCATAGCAACACCTTAGCAACCACCTAGCAACATCTTAGCAACCAGCTAGCAATCACCTAGCAACACCTTAGCAACCACCCCGGATACCATAGCAACACCTTAGCAAACACCTAGCAACATCTTAGCAACCACCCCGGATACCATAGCAACACCTTAGCAACCACCTAGCAACCACCTAGAAACACCTTAGCAACCACCCCAGATACCATAGCAACACCTTAGCAACCACTTAGCAACATCTTAGCAACCACCACGGATACCATAGCAACACCTTAGCAACCACCTAGCAACCACCTAGAAACACCTTAGCAACCACCCCAGATACCATAGAAACACCTTAGCAACCAACTAGCAACATCTTAGCAACCACCCCGGATACCATAGCAACACCTTAGCAACCACCTAGCAACCACTTAGAAACACCTTAGCAACCACCCCAGATACCATAGCAACACCTTAGCAACCACCTAGCAACACGCTAGCAACCACGTAGTGACACCTTAGCAACCACCCAGGATACCATAGCAACACCTTAGCAACCACCTAGCAACACCTTAGCAACCACCTAGCAACCACCTAGCAACACCTTAGCAACCACCCCGGTTACCATAGCAACACCTTAGCAACCACCTAACAACACCCTAGCAACCACGTAGCAACATCTTAGCAACCACCCCAGATACCATAGCAACACCTTAGCAACAACCTAGCAACACCCTAGCAACCACCTAGCAACACCTTAGCAACTACCTGGTATATGTTAGCAATTGCCTAGCAACCAGTTAGCAATAGCTTAGCAACCACATGGAAAACATTAGCAACTGCCTAGCAACAGCTTAGCAACCTTTTCAGAAATGATAGCAACTGCCTAGCAACACATTAGCAATCAAAAGTTTAACCAAAAGTTTTACGATTTCAGCATTTAAACAAGCGTTTTTAGATTTCAGTGTTTAATCAAACATTTTTAGATTTCAGCGTTTAACCAAACGTTTTTAGATTTCAGCGTTTAATCAAACGTTTTTAGATTTCAGCGTTTAACCAAACGTTTTAAGATTTCAGCGTTTAACCAAACGTTTTTAGATTTCAGCGTTTAACCAAACGTTTTTAGATTTCAGCGTTTAGAAATTATAGCAACTGCCTAGCAACCAGTTAGCAACACCTGAGCAACCACCTGGAAAACGTTAGCAACTGCCTAGCAACCACTTAGCAACACCTTAGCAACCACCTGGAAAACGTTAGCAACTGCCTTGCAACCACTTAGCAACAACTTAGCAACCACCTGGAAAACGTTAGCAACTGCCTAGCAACCAGGTAGCAACACCTTAGCAACCACTAGGAAAACGTTAGAAACTGCCTAGCAACAGCTTAGCAACCACTTTAGAAATGAAAGCAACTGCCTAGCAACCACTTAGCAACACCTTAACAACCACTAGGAAAACATTAGCAACTGCTTAGCAACCACTTTAGAAATTATAGCAACTGCCTAGCGACCACTTAGCAACCACCTGGAATACGTTAGCAACTGCCTAGCAACCAGTTTGCTACACCTTAGCAACCACCTGGAAAACGTTATCAACTGCATAGCAACCACTTAGCAACCACTCTAGAAATGATATCAACTGCCTAGCAACCAAATAGCAACAGCTTAGCAACCACCTGAAAAACGTTAGCAACTGCCTAGCAACCACTTAGCAACACCTTAGCAACCACCTGGAAAACGTTAGCAACTGCCTAGCAACAGCTTAGCAACCACTTTAGAAATGACAGCAACTGCCTAGCAACCACTTAGTAACCACGTGGAATATGTTAGCAACTGCCTAGCAACCACTTTAGACATTATAGAAACTGCCTAGCAACCACTAAGCAACCACTTAGCAACCACATGGAAAACGTTAGCAACTGCCTAGCAACCACTTAGCAACCACTTTAGAAACACCTTAGCAACCGCATAGCAACACCTTAGCAACCACATAGCAACCACCTAGCAACACCTTAGCAACCACCCCAGATACCATAGCAACACCTTAGCAACCACCTAGCAACACCTTAGCAACCACCTAGCAACCACCTAGCAACACCTTAGCAACCACCCTGGATACCATAGCAACACCCTAGCAACCACCTAGCAACACCTTAGCAACCACCCTGGATACCATTGCAACCGCATAGCAACACCTTAGCAACCACCTAGCAACCACCTAGCAACACCTTAGCAACCACCCCGGATACCATAGCAACACCTTAGCAACCGCATAGCAACACCTTAGCAACCACCTAGCAACCAACTAGCAACACCCTAGCAACCACCTAGTAACACCTTAGCAACCACCCCAGATACCATAGCAACACCTTAGCAACCACCTAGCAAGACCCTAGCAACCACCTAGCAACACATTAGCAACCACCCTGGATACCATAGCAACACCTTAGCAACGACCTAGCAACACGTTAGCAACCACCTAGCAACATCTTAGCAACCACCCCGGATACCATAGCAACACCTTAGCAACAACCTAGCAACACCCTAGCAACCACCTAGCAACCACCTGGTATATGTTAGCAATTGCCTAGCAACCAGTTAGCAACAGCTTAGCAACCACCTGGAAAACATTAGCAACTGCCTAGCAACAGCTTAGCAACCACTTCAGAAATGATAGCAACCGCCTAGCAACACATTAAAAACCAAAAGTTTTACGATTTCAGCATTTAAACAAGCGTTTTTAGATTTCAGCGTTTAACCAAACATTTTTAGATTTCAGCGTTTAATCAAACGTTTATAGATTTCAGCGTTTAACCAAACGTTTTTAGATTTCAGCGTTTAACCAAACGTTTTTAGATTTCAGCGTTTAATCAAACGTTTTTAGATTTCAGCGTTTAATCAAACATTTTTAGATTTCAGCGTTTAACCAAAGTTTTTAGATTTCAGCGTTTAATCAAACGTTTTTAGATTTCAGCGTTTTTGGCATTTAGCGTTTAGCCAAAAGTTAACAGCATATCAATGACTCTTCACACTCTTCAGACGGAAAAAGCTTAGCAACCATTTTAACTATTTAACGTTATTAGTGTTCTTTTCCAAGCCAACTTAAAGTTCGTTCACGAACTTTACCTTTTCTAGTTATTATTATTATTCCGCGCTTTTTTTGTTGTACGCATCTCCTCCTACAGCTTTTGACGTAGAATCACGAAATTTTACAGTATCGTAGTACCTATAGCGGTTCAGGTTGCTTGTGCTTTTTGAAGCGATATATCGTACGGTTTTCGTAAAAACTTCGTAAACGTACGCATTTTTTTCCCATAGGAATGAATGGGGCCAAATTTTAAACGTCCGTAACTGCCACAATTTTTGAGATACGAACACCAAATTCGGCGAGCTTATAGATCTTATCGAGATCTTTAAATTAATACGACGTACGGTTTTCGTACAATTGTCGTACAAAGTTTTCCCATAGAAATGAATGGGGGGCCCAGAGTTCCATCTCACACACGAGAGGCTCTGCGCACGGAACCCCTTCTCTCCCCTGCTCCTCCAGTACTGTGAGTGTATGGAGGAGCTGCTGTATGGAGCAGCTATCAGTCAAAAGTTTGGACACCCCGGCACCCCAGCCAGGGTTTAGCAACCACCTATTAACTGCTTAGCAACCACCTTAGCAACCACCTGGAAAACGTTAGCAACTGCCTAGCAACCACTTAGCAACACCTTAGCAACCACCTAGCAATCACGTGGAATATGTTAGCAACTGCCTAGCAACCACTTAGCAACCAATTTAGAAATGATAGTAATTGCCTAGCAACCACTTAGTAACCACCTGGAATACATTAGCAACTTCCTAGCAACCACTTAGCAACCACTTTAGAAATTATAGCAACTGCCTAGCAACCAGTTAGCAACACCTTAGCAACCACCAGGAAAACGTTAGAAACTGCCTAGCAACAGCTTAGCAACCACTTTATAAATGAGAGCAACTGCCTAGCAACCACTTAGCAACCACCTGGAATACGTTAGTAACTGCCTAGCAACCAGTTAGCTACACCTTAACAACCACCTGGAAAACGTTATCAACTGCATAGCAACAACTTAGCAACCACTCTAGAAATGATAGCAACTGCCTAGCAACCAAATAGCAACAGCTTAGCAACCACCTGAAAAACATAAGCAACTGCCTAGCAACCACTTAGCAATCATGTGGAATATGTTAGCAACTGCTTAGCAACCACCTAGCAATCACGTGGAATATGTTAGCAACTGCCTAGCAACCACTTAGCAACCAATTTAGAAATGATAGTAACTGCCTAACAACCACTTAGCAACACCTTAGCAACCAACTGGAAAACGTTAGCTACTGCCTAGCAACACCTAGCAACACCTTAGCAACCACCCCAGGTACCATAGCAACACCTTAGCAACCGCATAGCAACACCTTAGCAACCACCTAGCAACACCTTAGCAACCACCCAGGATACCATAGCAACACCTTAGCAACCGGACAGCAACACCTTAGCAACCACCTAGCAACACCCTAGCAACCACCTAGCAACACCTTAGCAACCGCCCCAGATACCATAGCAACACCTTAGCAACCACCTAGCAACACCCTAGCAACCACTTAGCAACCACCTAGCAACCACCTTAGCAACCACCCCAGATACCATAGCAACACCCTAGCAACCACCTAGCAACCACTTTAGAAATGATAGAAACATGCCTAGCAACCAGTTAGCAACCACTTAGCAACCACATGGAAAACGTTAGCATCTGCCTAGCAACCACTTAGCAACTACTTTAGAAATGATAGCAACTGCCTAGCAACCAGTTAGGAACACCTTAGCAACCACATGGAAAACGTTAGCAACTGCCTAGCAACCACTTAGCAACCACTTAAGAAATGATAGCAACTGCCTAGCAACCACTTAGCATCACCTTAGCAACCACCTGGAAAACGTTAGCAACTGCCTAACAACAGCTTAGCAACCACTTTAGAAATGACAGCAACTGCCTAGCAACCACTTAGTAACCACATTGAATACATTAGCAACTGCCTAGCAACCAGGTAGCAACATGTTAGCAACCACCTGGAAAATGTTAGCAACTGCCTAGCAACAGCTTAGCAACTGCTTTAGAAATGACAGCAACTGCCTTCCAACCAGTCAGCAACACCTTAGCAACCACCTGGAAAGCATTAGCAACTGCCTAGCAACCAGGTAGCAACACCTTAGCAACCACCTGAAAAACGTTAGCAACTGCCTAGCAACCAGTTTAGAAATGATAGCAACTGCATAGCAACCAGTTAGCAACACTTTAGTAACCACCTAGAAAATGATAGCAACTGCCTAGCAACCACTTAATAACATCTTAGCAACCACCTGGAAAATGTACGCAACTGCCTAGCAACCAGTTAGCAACTACTTAGCAACCATAAGGAATATGTTAGCAACTGCCTAACAACAGCTTAGCAACCACCTGGTATATGTTAGCAACTGCCTAGCAACCAGTTAGCAACAGCTTAGCAACCATAGTTTAACCATAGTTATAGTTTTTGGATTTCAGTATTTAACCAAAAGTTTTTAGATTTCAGCATTTTCAAAAGTTTTTAGATTTCAGCATTTTCAAAAGTTTTTAGATTTCAGCATTTAACTAAAAGTTTTTAAATTTCAGCATTTAACTAAAAGTTTTTAGATTTCAGCATTTAACTAAAAGTTTTTAAATTTCAGCATTTAACTAAAAGTTTTTAGATTTCAGCATTTAACCAAACGTTTTTAGATTCCAGCATTTTCAAAAGTTTTTAGATTTCAGCATTTAACTAAAAGTTTTTAGATTTCAGAATTTAACTAAAAGTTTTTAGATTTCAGCATTTAACCAAATGTTTTTAGATTTCAGCATTTAACTAAAAGTTTTTAGATTTCAGCATTTAACCAAACGTTTTTAGATTCCAGCATTTTCAAAAGTTTTTAGATTTCAGCATTTAACTAAAAGTTTTTAGATTTCAGCATTTAACTTAAAGTTTTTAGATTTCAGCATTTAACTAAATGTTTTTAGATTTCAGCATTTTCAAAAGTTTTTAGATTTCAGCATTTTCAAAAGTTTTTAGATTTTAGCATTTAACTAAAAGTTTTTAGATTTCAGCATTTTCAAAAGTTTTTAGATTTCAGCATTTAACTAAAAGTTTTTAGATTTCAGCATTTAACTAAAAGTTTTTGGATTTCAGCATTTAACTAAAAGTTTTTAGATTTCAGCATTTAACTAAAAGTTTTTGGATTTCAGCATTTAACTAAAAGTTTTTGGATTTCAGCATTTAACTAAAAGTTTTTAGATTTCAGCATTTAACCAAATGTTTTTAGATTCCAGCATTTTCAAAAGTTTTTAGATTTCAGCATTTAACTAAAAGTTTTTAGATTTCAGCATTTAACTAAAAGTTTTTAGATTTCAGCATTTAACCAAATGTTTTTAGATTTCAGCATTTAACTAAAAGTTTTTAGATTCCAGCATTTAACTAAAAGTTTTTAGATTTCAGCATTTAACTAAAAGTTTTTAGATTTCAGCATTTTCAAAAGTTTTTAGATTTCAGCATTTAACTAAAAGTTTTTGGATTTCAGCATTTAACTAAAAGTTTTTGGATTTCAGCATTTAACTAAAAGTTTTTGGATTTCAGCATTTAACTTAAAGTTTTTAGATTTCAGCATTTAACTTAAAGCTTTTAGATTTCAGCATTTAACTAAAAGTTTTTAGATTTCAGTATTTAACTAAAAGTTTTTAGATTTCAGTATTTAACCAAACATTTTTAGATTCCAGCATTTTCAAAAGTTTTTAGATTTCAGCATTTAACTTAAAGTTTTTAGATTTCAGCATTTAACTAAAAGTTTTTAGATTTCAGCATTTAACCAAATGTTTTTAGATTTCAGCATTTTCAAAAGTTTTTAGATTTCAGCATTTTCAAAAGTTTTTAGATTTCAGCATTTAACTAAAAGTTTTTAGATTTCAGCATTTAACTAAAAGTTTTTGGATTTCAGCATTTAACTAAAAGTTTTTAGATTTCAGTATTTAACCAAACGTTTTTAGATTCCAGCATTTTCAAAAGTTTTTAGATTTCAGCATTTAACCAAAATATTTTGGACTTACATATTCTTATGTATTATTTAAAAAAAATACAGAAAGAACATAAGCATGGCCAACTACACTCTCTCAGACTCGGAAAAGCAACATGGCCCCCTAAAATGAGAACAATTTACAAATACTCTGCATAGTATTTATTTTTATTGAAACAATCACACATACCCCCCCCCCACCCCCAACCACACACACACATGCATAAATACTGTGCAAAAACAGTGGTGTTCACATTTCACATCCCCCCCACACACAAAAAATCTATGCAGGAATAGTATTGTTCACTTATCACATCACACATACTAGCCTCACAAATATATATACATACTGTGCAAAGAGTGTTGATGACTTATCACAACACACAGTAAAATTAACAAACACACACATACTCAAATAAATACTATGCAAAAATAGTTGATGCCTTATTACATCACACAGACTAAACTCAACACACACACACATACACACATATATAAATACTGTTCAAAAAATGTTGTTCACTTATCACCACACATACTAAACTCAACCAACACACACACTGACACACATATTCAAATACAAAACTGTGAAAAAAGTGTTTTTCACTTAGCACATTACACACACTGAACTCAACACACACACGTCTAAATAAAAAATAGTGTTGATGCCTAATCACATCACTCACATAAATACTGTGCAAAAATGTTGTTGCCTTATCACATCACACACTAAACTCAACACACACACACACACTAAAACATACACTTACATAAATACTGTGCAAAAATAGTGTTGTTCACTTATCTCATCACACACACATAATACAAGACAACACTTGCCACACACGTGAATAACAAATAAATTATACATCAAAAAATAACCTAAAAGCCATGTGATTTAAATAAAACAAAAGAACAAAGTCACACTGCCCCCAACTTTGTTCAAGTGCAGTAAATGAGTAAGTATGAGTGCAGTAAATTAATAGTCCTAGTCCCAACTGACAATCACCTCCTTTTTAAGGGCAACAACAACAAAAGGGGTAACTTATTCCCACTGTTTTATTATTCTGATCAGCTCAGGTATTTTGCTTTGGTGCCAGGAATATACAGTTTTTTTCTGTGTTGCTGCTTATCAAAGTTCTCTGTGTAGCCCCTGGACTCTCCGTTGTGTTGGGGTTGTTGCTTTCCTATGAGCCACATGGGGAGATGATAAGGAGATGGGAAACTTCTGGTGGTAGTGCACTTGTGGTGCTTGGCAGTGTTCTCCGTGCAGCCCCTGGACTGTCCACTGTGGCTGTTGGGGTGTTGCTGTCCCTTAAACCATGTAAAGAGATAGGGAGCTTTGGTAGTGGACTAGTGGTGCTTGGCAGAGTTGTCTGTGCAGCCCCTGGACTGTCCACTGTGGCTGTTGAGGTGTTGCCATCCCTCAAACCATGTAGAGAGATGGGGGAGGGTTAGGTAGTGCTCTGGAGGAGCCGGGTGCCTGGCAAGTTGGAGGGGTTCTCTGTGCAACTGAAGTCTCCATAGTGTTGGGGTTGTTGCTCTGTGCTGCCCATAAAGTGTCCATTGTGGCTGTTGAGGTGTTGCTGTTCCTCAATGTAAAGAGAGGGGGTTGGCCTTGGGTGGTGCACTGAGCGTGCTTGTAGCCTTGGGCTATTCCAGCAATGCAGAGTAAACACTCTAACTCTCTTGGCTGACTGAAGTCTCTGGCCTTTTCTCAGCACTCTGCATTCAACTGCCACCAGAAAATTTAAGCCAAGAACACCTGTGTACCCCCCCCCCACCCCCCCACACCAAACAATAACAGGAGGAGATCAACTGTGGAACTTTCACAGCTTTCTCAGGCTGCCAGAGAGCTTGGTGGGGCTCTCTGTGTAGCCTTGGGCCATTCTGGTGCACCTGGCCACTTGTGATTGAATGGAGCTATGCATTAGCCACGTGCTGACCATCTGATGTGTTAGGCATATATTTTTACAAATGTGGAGTTGTTTCTATAATGTCAGTAGCTTTTACTAATTTGTCAGTGGTTGCACAGTGATTGACTATACGTAGTTCTGGAACAGAGAACATGTGTTAGTGTTTTGAAATAATTAGTTAATGTGGATCCAGGTTTTTGTGTTGTGAGAACAAAATGTGCTTTTGTGCAGGAAATCAACTATTCGGTTTATTGTATAAGGTGGGTGTGTTGCTGTATTTAGAGTTTAGGAAAAGTGTCTAAAGTACTGATAAACGCTTCTTAGCAGCTGTAAAAAACTGTAAAGAATCTTAGTTAGACATTTGAAAACAAGCTAAAATGAAAAGGTACAAACTATTTTTAAATGGTACGGAGTAGAAAGTAAAAATGAAGATGTAAAAATAATTATTCCTATAAAGTGTAGATAACCTACATTTCTACTTAAGTAAAGTAACAAAGTATTTGTTCTTTATAATTTGACACCTCTGGAAATAAATAGTTCTTCTACAATAAGAGAGAAGGATAAAAAGAGTGTGTGGCAGTGTTCAAATAAAAGTAAGGATTATTTTTATATTTGTGTATTTTAATTGTGCACATATGGAACTAAGGCTAATGACATTTATAATAACATTTTTCTAGAGTTTGACAACAATGTCATGTCCCTACCTTGCTCCTTTTTTACTGAATGACTGCCACAGACTATTTTTGTCTACACAATAGTTCTATATAATAAATATCACTCAATTACTTAAAATGTACTTAAAAAAACAAACGTGATGCATTTCTGTAATGTCACTAGCTTTTATTTTTTTCACAGTGGTTGCACAGTGATTGACTAAAGAAAAAATGGTGTCTAAAGTACTGGTAAACGTTTTCTTAGCAGCTATAAAAAAAAACTGTAGTAGGAAATATGTGTAATGCTTCTGGAGGACATTCTTTAATGTTTAATGACCTGTTCCAACATAAATGTTTTTATTTGTATAAGTAAGTACTTTCTTTTGATTAATACCTAAAAAAAATGTATACATGATTTTATTATGCATTCTAAATATACTGGTTTGCACTACATACACTCCGTTTGTTATAATGTCTATTTTATTATACCACACAATATACAGGATTATGGTAGCTGTAGTATGTATTTAGAATTCCTGATGCAACACTGTTTGGGTTAGAAATAAAAACTGGATCTAATAGTGTGTTTTTCTCCGTTGTAGCATGATTAATAATCTGTGTGAATCCTTTTGATTGGAATAAGTTTAGAATGGGTTTGTTCATGTTACTCAGTTGATCTTCATTAAAGTCTCCACATACCACAGCAGGTTTGTAGTCCATGATCTCCAGGAAGTTCAAAAGGGCATCTAGGTTTTGCATGAAGTCTGTAGTTTGGAGGTCTGTACACAACTGCAATCACAACCTGTTTTGGAGAATCAACCTTTAATAGCAAAAACTCCAGATCTGTGACATTCTGCACATATTGCACTGGACGGGCCTGAAGGTGATTTTTAACATAAATGGCAACCCCTCCTCCACTTTTGTTGGATAGATGAGTGTAGTTAGTGTAGGAAACATGTCTGTTACGCTGATACATTCTATAACCATTCAACTGAAGACAGTCAGGAACAGCAGAACCGGTCAGATGAGTCTCAGTCAGACACAGAACATCTGATAGGAGGAGTTCATGATGGGTTTTGATATCTTCAATATGACTCTGTAGACCCTCTGTGTTGTGATGTATTATCTTCAGTGTTGAGCTCAGATTTGGGTCTCTTGCAATGTGCAGAAGTGGCTGGACAGTACACAGGTCAGCTTTGGGCATGTTCTCCAGTGCAGCGCTGATTTCAGGATCACAGAAAATTTTCTTTTCATCAAAGTCAATAATGTGTAGTCCAGTAAGTGATGTAGTTCTGCTCAGTGCAACAAAAGCCATGCCTGGTTCAAATATTTTCTTTAGTGACACGACAGCAGAATGAGTTGTCATTCCCTGAACTTTATGAACAGTGCATGCAAAGGCTAACTTTAAAGGAAACTGTCTTCGAACTGTTCCTTTCTTTTTCAGACTTTCCTCTTCTCTCTCAATGTAAACGAGATTATCAGTTTCTCCAGGTACTTTATTGCGGTGTTTCCTTCCTGCATCAGCATTATCCAGCTCAACACCGATCATCTGAACCACAGGAACACTGTTACAGGTCTGTGTGATTATTTTAGCCACTTTACCAAAAGATCCATTCACCAGCCCAGATTCTACATCAATATTTCTGGTGATCATCACTCGTGCACCAACTGCCACCTGTAGTCTGTCCATTAGATCACCTTTCTCTCCTTTAAAAGGGGCACCCTGTTTCTGCATCTGTCCTGATCGAGGGTCTTTCTTATAATCCTCTGCATCTATATTAGTGATATCTGAAAATCGTGTGGTTATGGCTGCTGAGTTAAAATCATCCACCTCTTTATTAGTAGGAAATATGTGTAAGGCTTCTTGGGGACAGTCTTCAATAGGTTTAATGACCTGTTCCAGCATACATCTGTCAGCATCAGTCAGAGCTTCATGTTTCTGTTTCACTCTCAGTCTGTTCAGCAGCTCAGCAAAGGCAAGATCATCTTTCTGACGCATGATTTCAGTCAGTGTGATCATCTTAAAGTGATCTCTCCAGAAGTCCAGCACATGATCCTCATACACACACAGTGGCCTGGCCCTTCCTAGTGGTGGTAACTGCTGGAAATCACCGACAGCCATAATAGAAATGTTACCAAAGGGTTTATCATTTCCCTTAATCTGCTGCAATCTCCAATTTACATAGGCGAATAATGGTTTAGACACCATGGATATTTCATCAATGATCATGATCTGTAAATTAGAAAAGTTTGCTCTGATCTCATCCAGACTGTTTCCAAGTCCCTGATATGGAGGTTTCAGGCTTCTCGGGAGTTTCAGGAGTGCATGGAGTGTTTTTCCATTAATGTTATGACTGGCACAGCCGGTAAATGCACTCAGAAGCACTGTGGGTTTGGACATATCAGCTTCCTCTCTTACACATGGCAGTTTCTGTAAGATTTTGGTGGCCTCTGCAAACACAGACTTAATAAGGTGACTTTTTCCTGTTCCTGCTGTTCCAGCTACATAATAAAAAAACGGTTCTGGATTTTCATTCTGCACTTTTCTTTTACACCAATCCCTTATCTTATAGAACACAGCAGCTTGTGTCTCATTCAGGCTCTGATACATTTTTCTGATCACTGCAGGATTCACCTGTGGAGCTTCTATTACAGGCATGGCTGTTCTGTTATCAGATGTGGATGGAGCGAAATCTGGAACATCATCTGCTTCAGTTATATCAGTGGGATCTGTGGGTTCTTGCTCAATCATGCACTCTAATCTGATCAGTTCATTTGTTGGAGCCAAGTTAGTCCAGGCATCTTCAATAGGACCATTCTGTTCAAAATTCTCAATGGCCTTATCAATAGCTTCACTGTGCTTTTCATACTTCTTTCTGTTCTCATTTACAGTGGTGTAAACACGCTGCAGTGTGTCTGTTCCTGGGAGTTTAACTGAGGCAAAGGCATAAAAGGCTTCATACGTGTTGAACTGAGCAGTTTTAAGCTGTGAGCTGCTGCGGTGTGGCAGGTACAATTTTAGTACTGTTCCATAAAATTTTTCTGGATGTTTCTGTTGTGAAAAACGTGCAAATCGAATGATGGCAGGCTTTCCTCTGGTTCGCTTTTTGATGTGTCCCATGTCATTCTGCAGTGGAAGTACATTTTTACCCTTTCTCTGATCTGCATAAACAACCCGATATTCACTTGCAAATTCAGCCATGCACATGTTCTCAAACTCTGGTGTTTCAGGTCTGGCCATGTACTTTTCTGCTAATCCAGTCATCCACACATTCTCATCATCAGGGGCTTTGTCCTGTAAGCAGCTCATAGGCAGACTCATCTTTACTGCATTATCATCAGTGGGTATGAAAATCACAGCACGGGATGATGATTTCAGTTTTAGACTGCAGGTTCGAGCTACAGCTTCCTGTGCACTGACTTCTCTGTTTTTAGCATAGGCATGCATCACCTGTTTCATGCTTTCTTTTTCAGATGTGGTGGGACACATTTCTTTTATCACTCCTTTCAGGTATTCACTCATCTCATGTTCACCTTTTGAGATGTATGACAGAATGTACATTATACAGGTGTATGGGTTCAGGATGAACTGTATATCCATGTTGGCATCCCAGGCTCTGAGCAGCAATGGATTGTAGCCGTTTACCCAGCAATCATTTGGTTCAAGTTGCATTATAACTACACTTGCTGAACTGAGACTGTTTACATTGTCTTTGTACTCTTCGTACGTCATTTTTACAGTTTCTAGCAGCTGTGTGATGCTTTCAAAGTTCTGAGTCTTATCATTCAGCAGATCCCACACTGGCTGAAGCTTTGATTTAGCTTGTGTCACAGGTTCATCTTTTTCTGCACCTTCATCATCTGAGTCAGTGTCAGGGGGTGGTCTGGGGCGTGTAATGAGTGTTTTCATCATGGGGGGTTTAGGAAATCCAAACCTGCAGTGTTTATTATTCTTTTTGCATGATTTAGAGTGATTTCTGCTGTGTGTTTGAACTTCTGAGACAATTCTGTTCAGTTCAGGGTCTGTGTTTGGGTCTGGCAGTTTGCATGAGACGTGTCTGTCAATGAAATCACAAACATCCTGATCTTGGTCATTCTCAAATTCTGGAGCACCTTTCACCCAGAATAAGCAGTGAATGCGTGGAGAGCCTCTCTGTTGGAACTCAACGCGAAAAAAGAAGTCAACGATCTGACCAATGGGCTGAGCAGGAGACTGAATAAGGTTCATAAGAGCTTCTACACGTTTCTCAAACATGCGCATGGCTGTGACAGGATTACTGCGCAGTATCTCACATTTCTCTGACCAGTCCAGGGATGCAAAGTCCACAGATTCACCTTGCTGTGCTTTAATTGCTGTGATCACTTCGGGCCATCTCATTTCTGCAGCACTGAATGTACAGAAGAATGTGGGAGTTCCTAATTGACGAAGCATTGCAAAAAGGTCTCTGAGTGTTTTCTGCCAAAAGGCTGGTGTCCCACGAAGGGGTTGCATAAAACGGCTTCCCTCATTATTGTGTATGAGTTTCTCTAATTCACGTTTGTCCTGTAAGAGTGCACTGTTGATTTTCCGGCCTTCACGTGTCACTGATTTTGCTTTTCTCAGCTGGATTGACATGCTGGAAGTTGCTTGATTCATTTCAGTAACAAACTGAGCAAAGAAAATGTAGTTTGTGTCTCTTGCAAAGCGATTATCAGCAGAAAACAGCCTGGCATTAAAATATCTGCTGGGTGAGAGAGCTGTGTGTCTGTCTGGTTCATCAAATGTGTTTTCACCTGTTGGAAACTGAACAGGAAAAGCCATTGCTTCCAGTTTAGGAACTTTAAACATGCTTACTGGATTGTTTTTCTCAGCTGGGGCAATGCAAAATATTCCATCATTGAATGACAACAGATGCTGACCGAGATCTGGAGGTTGTAGACATGTGTCTAATGCAAGACCTGTGTTCTGTTCTGTGCTTTCAGCCTCATTATCTACATCATGTTCACTCTCAGGGTTCTGCTCTACTGTTTCATCATTGTCAGAGTTCGTGTTCAAGTCTAATTCATCTTCTGGAATATCATCAGCATTTATTTGGTCTGGAAAATCATCAAATAATTCATCCTGCTCCACATTGTTTATTACAATGTCTCTGTATTCAGAATGGATTTCCTTCAGTTTAAGTAAGGCAGACAGGACCTTCTGCATAGATATGGTCTGGAACTGATAATGGCCTGAGTAACACAGTCGTCTTTTCAGCTTTACTGTGAGCCGAAGCGATGGAAGGCATTCTCCCTTTACTCAAATTATCATGACAGCTGTGGCAGATCCACTCATTTTTCATTTCTTCAGGTGCACAGCTATCAGGACACTCAGAGGAACAGGTGTGAACATATTTTCCAGTCAAGCAAGTTGAAGTTATTGCTGGATTTTTTTGATAGTTTGTGTGATCACACAGACGGACCTGATCAGAAAATAATGCTCTGTGACAGACTGTGCAAATGTAACTTGGACCAGCTTTTATAATTTCCTTAAAATGAACTAGAGCTTTTAACACTTGTGGATTCAGGCTTTCATTGTTTAGTGACTGTTGTGTTTGTAATGGTGTGTTTCCCTGTAGCTGGAAACGGTTTAGTCTGTATTTCCTCTGTATTTGTTGTGCACAGTGTATCTTGTGTAAGGCATCACGTCTAGATGCTCTGTTTTTTAACCGCAGTAAACATTGTTCTCTGTGATTTATCCTGAAATGCACATCAGTCTGGTGCAGGCTTTTAAATTTCAGTTTCTTCTGCTCAGAAAAATTGAGATCGGTTCTATATCGATAAGTAAAATACTGTTTCTGTCTTTGCCTGAAAGCCTCATCTTTTCTGTAGCTGTTTGTAATGTACTGTCTTTGTTTTTCTCTGTAATCTGGGTTATTTCTGTAGCTGTTTGTAACATACCGCCTTTGTTTTTCTCTGTAATCTTGGTTATTTCTGTAGCTGTTTGTAACATACCGCCTTTGTTTTTCTCTGTAATCTGGGTTATTTCTGTAGCTGTTTGTAACATACCGCCTTTGTTTTTCTCTGTAATCTGGGTTATTTCTATAGCTGTTTGTAACATACCGCCTTTGTTTTTCTCTATAATCTGGGTTTTTTCTGTAGCTGTTTGTAACATACCGCCTTTGTTTTTCTCTGTAATCTGGGTTATTTCTGTAGCTGTTTGTAACATACCGCCTTTGTTTTTCTCTGTAATCTGGGTTTTTTCTGTAGCTGTTTGTAACATACCGCCTTTGTTTTTCTCTGTAATCTGGGTTTTTTCTGTAGCTGTTTGTAACATACCGCCTTTGTTTTTCTCTGTAATCTGGATTACATTTGTACCTGTAGGTAATGTGCAGTTTTGCTTTGCTTTATACACTGAGTTTATTATGTAATTAAATTTCACAGACTTTTGCTTCGCAAGTTTGTAATTTACATTTTCAGTGTAAAACACTCGACTGCGCTGTTTCATCTTTTCTTTGAATTTGGGATCATTTGCATATTTGCTTGTCCGGCTTAATCTGTTCTTCACTCCCTGTGTCTGTGCGGACTCTTTTCTCTTAATGTGTTTTTGACGGTAATAAAGCCTTCTTTTTTGAGTTTTGGTTAATTTAGTCACAGGTTGTGGCACAGATTGGCTAATGTCAGCCTGCAGATCAGGACAGGGGTCTTCTGTTATTTGATTATCAGTAGCTTCTGCAGCAGTTGCTGTGTTTATGTTCACAAAAGACACGGGGAGGAGCTCATACTGATGATAATCTTTCAGTTTAAGACACACCTGGTACAGTATTAGTAATCTTTCAGTCATGTCCTCTAAATTTGCAAATGTGAGCATCACAGCAGTACCTGCATTCTCATCAGCTTTTAGTCCATCAGGTGTTCTACAGTGAGGATCAAAGAACCCGAATCTACCTGAGCGATCTCTGAACACAGCAACACACGTTCCTCCAGTGATCAGCAGAGCATCAGTTACATCACCTCTCAGACAGTTTAGTGCTCTCTCCAAATTCACATACTCATCCATCCCCTGACGGGCCTCATCTCTCAGAAATCCGTATCTCTGTGGGTGTTTAATAACACTATAACACTGCGTGTCTGTCTCTACTGTACAGGGAAGCTCATCAGATGCCAGCAGGTTACTCTGAAACCTCCCTTCATTCAGTAATGTTTGTTTAACCTGAGTATAAACAGCATCACCCTGTGTTAATATCTGGTCAAGGTTTAGGCTGGTCAGGTCGTTATTTTCACTGTGTACTGCTAGAAATGTAAGAGAATTACAGGTACACTGAACTCCTCTACTAAACAGCTCATAGCGGTCATCGTCTTGATTATGAAATGCACAGACTGTGGCCACGTGTGTACTAACGTTGTTTACCGGCTGTTCAGCACTTTCGGGTTTTACCTTTGCTGCCTCACGTTGCTTTGCTGCGACTTTCTTGCTTTTCTTCGGCATTTTTTTAGTTTTAACAGTATACCACAGTAAACCTTGATATAAAAAATGTAAATCTTACCCAGTGAAATGTCCAAGAAGTTCTTGCAATTTTATTGTTCACTACTCAAATATATTGTTTAGCTACTTTTGCTTGATAAGTTTGTTACTGCTGTATAGCAAGTACCTCAAATAACAACCTAATAAAATGTCCACAACTATATGAAGTGAAATGGGTATAATTTTCTGATTGAAGAACCTTTACCCAGCTGAGATATATATCCCTTACAATGTTTTTTAAATAAAGAATTTCAGTTTTTTCCAAAGACTATGTATATTTTTCCTCAATTTAATCAAATTATTTTTCACACTTACAAAACTCAGTACCCAAGATATATAACAACCTAACAAAATGTCCAGATCTTACGCAGTAAACTCTGAAATGTCCAAGACGTTCTTGCAGTTTTAATGTTGGGTACACAAATATATTGTTTAGCTACTTTTGCTTGATTAGTTTGTTACTGCTGTAAAGCAAGTACCTCAAATAACAACCTAACAAAATGTCCACAACTATATAGAGTGAAATGGGTATAATACCTTTTCTGATTGAAGAACCTTTATGCAAATTAGATATATATATCCCTTACAACGTTTCGTTAAAGACTATGTATATTTTTCCTCAATTTAATCAAATTATTTTTCAAAACTCAGTACCCAAGATATGTGTTGGTTCAAGATATCAATTTACTAGAGTCAGTTTCTAAAAGCAAAAATAGTTTCTTATGAAACAACCTTATTTATAAGGCTTAAATAGATCTAAAATATATTCAGAAAAAAACTTAGTATCCACACACAATATTTAATATAACAATAAAGTGTACATATAATTCAAAAACAGAAGGAATCCAATCCACAAGCAATATGCAGTCTTTAATAAATGAAAGTTGGATTAAAATTACGAATAAGCAATAAAATGGCAAGGAAATTAACTAAATGTAATGATGTGGATGTTTGACAGTCTTCAAATGCAGATAAGGTCCAGATGGAGATGGTCTTCAGCTTCAGATAGTCTGCTTCTTTAGATCACCAGAACTGAAACAAATCACAAGAAAATACTAACAGGATAAATAAAGAAAAAGGTCTGTTCAAAGGATTATCTTGTCACAACAGTGTTTTTAAAGGGTTCCGTTTTCAGGGGGTTCAGTTTTCACAAATGTCTGTCTTCAAAGGGTGTTTTGTATTCACAACAGTGTCTGATCTCAAATGGTTATGGTTTTACAACAATATTATCTCAAATTGTTCTGTTTTCACAACAGTGTCAGTTTGGTGCCGTTTTCTCAACAGAGTCAGTTTGGTGCCGTTTTCTCAACAGAGTTAGTTTGGTGCCGTTTTCTCAACAGAGTCAGTTTGGTGCCGTTTTCTCAACAGAGTCAGTTTGGTGCCGTTTTCTCAACAGAGTTAGTTTGGTGCCGTTTTCTCAACAGAGTCAGTTTGGTGCCGTTTTCTCAACAGAGTTAGTTTGGTGCCGTTTTCTCAACAGAGTCAGTTTGGTGCCGTTTTCTCAACAGAGTCAGTTTGGTGCCGTTTTCTCAACAGAGTTAGTTTGGTGCCGTTTTCTCAACAGAGTTAGTTTGGTGCCGTTTTCTCAACAGAGTCAGTTTGGTGCCGTTTTCTCAACAGAGTTAGTTTGGTGCCGTTTTCTCAACAGAGTTAGTTTGGTGCCGTTTTCTCAACAGAGTCAGTTTGGTGCCGTTTTCTCAACAGAGTCAGTTTGGTGCCGTTTTCTCAACAGAGTCAGTTTGGAGAAGGACTTTCGGGACCTGTAAAAACAGAGAAATGCAAATTGCACTAACATTAGGTTTTGTTCTAACTACTTCTAACAGCTACTTCTAAAAAACTACATTCAGATCAAAGTTTTATACATACATAAATTACAGTCTACAAATTATTTGTCTAACAAATGTAAATCTTAAGGCTAGTGAAGCAGGATTTAAAAAAGACATACTATTGAATTTTGTAAAGAGTAACATTTAGCTGTTGAATATGGAACAGTGAGCTACAGAGCTGCTATAAACCTAATCTCCCTAATATGATCTGATCAGAGCATTGGCTAAATTGAGAAATATCGGCTGATCACAGATTTTACATTTACATTACATTTAAGGTATTTAGCAGACGCCCTTATCCAGAGCGACTTTACTTTCCTTTAAGATCTTAACATATCTAATTATGAATTATTTAACTGTTAGAATTGATCAATTGTTTATACTTACAAGTGCTTTCTTGTAACGCCACAGCTTTCTTGATCCTGTACAATTAAAAAAGGAAGTAATTAGTAACTCTTTTTGAGCTTAAAGCCACAATAAATAATTTAAAGTCAATTATATGTCAGATGAAAACTTATCATTACAGTACACTCCACAATTTACTGAGTAAAATTTACATTTAAAACGTCTGGCATATTTTCACTGTTGTTAACATTGTTAGTGTGTCAACAGGCAAAAACTTATTTACTTTTAGAATCCGAAAATAAATTAATTATTTTTAACTTACACTGTAACAGCAGTAACTATTTAAAAAAATATTGTTAATAATTAGTTATGAATTACTTTATTAATTTTATTACACGTCTTTTTTAAAGAAATTGGTGATATTTTAAATTGCAATGTTGAGTTAAGATTTAATGACATTTATAACAAAATAGATGTTTAACACCCTAATTTGCTATAATTTAAAATTAACATATAAGGTTTAATGCTGACTAATACAACACCCCTTAGACAGACTTTGGAATATTTTAGTCAAATACATTTATTAAAAATATTTAAAACAGAGAGCTTGTTACTAATTGTATCTGCAGTAGGTTTTGAACAGTGATGATAATAGATAACTCCAGTAAGGAACAGAAACTGTGAAAATATTGTTTAAATGCTTGTAATTGAACATACATAATAATGGAGGAAGATAAAATTTGCAGCACCCTTGCAGTAGTGTTCAGTCAGTCTTTAGAACACTCTGCATTGGTTTAAACCAGATTAAACCAGTTTAAACCAGTGCATGGCAGACTGCAGTGGATGGCTAACTGCTAATGTTAGCTAAAATACTGCCTGAAAAACTGAAAAACCCAATAATTAACTAGCTAGCTAGCTCATTATGCTTTTTTATCTTTTGTTTCTCAAATATCCAGGTGTCTGAGGTCTGTGTATGAGTGTAAATGTTAGAATTCCCTGTATCATTCTGAGGGAGCTAACGCTAGCTAGCCCGCTAACTCTGAGCTGCCTGTTAGCTAGCACGCTAGCAACCTAGGTTTGTACAAACACAGAAATAACAGTATTTTAACCTTTTTTCTAAATAATTCGGTATGATTTATATTTATTAGTCGGATTTCTAACTAAATATACGAAGAAGACATTAAACGTGGCGTCTTTTGTTGTATTTTCACCTTTATGACACATTAAACTCATTCCAGTGACTGTTAGCCACACCTACCTCAGACCAAGCAATAAGCCGCTCCTCTGCGCGCGCTGCTAGGGCACGTCTGTGGGGCGCGTCCAGTTCACAACATGGTCCCTTCTCCCTACTCCCTATGAATCCTTAATGTAGGTAAAATACCTTTTACAAAGTGTTATTTTTATTTCAGAGAAAAAGGCACTGAGTAACACGGTAATGAGGTTTAGCACTTACAGTTAAACAGTTCAGTGCTTTTCATACAGAAACAGCTTAGCAACCATTTTAACTTTTCAACGTTATTAGTGTGCTTTTCCAAGCCAACTTAAAGTTCGTTCACGAACTTTACCTTTTCTAGTTATTAAGTTGGCTTGGAAAAGCCAACTTATTGTTCTTCGTAATCTTCTTCTTATTAAGTTGGCTTGGAAAAGCCAACTTATTGTTCTTCGTAATCTTCTTCTTCTTCTTATTATTATTATTCTTACGCCTTTTTTTCTGTACGCTACTCCTCCTAGAGCTTTCAACGTAGAATCACGAAACTTTCACGGATCGTAGGACCTATGCCAACTTAGCGTGCTTGTGCTTTTTGGAGCGATTTATCGTACGGTTTTCGTAAAAACTTCGTAAACGTACGCATTTTTTCCCCATAGGAATGAATGGGGCGAAATTTTAAACGTCCGTAACCGCCACAATTTTTGAGATACGAAGACCAAATTTGGCGAGCTTATAGATCTTACCGAGATCTTAAAATTAATAGTAGGTTGCGAAGTGATACGACGTACGGTTTTCGTACAATTTTCGTACGAAGTTTTCCCATAGAAATGAATGGGGGGCCCAGAGTTCCATCTCGCACACGAGCAGCTCTGTGCACGGAACCCCTTCTCTCCCCTGCTCCTCCAGTACTGTGAGTGTATGGAGGAGCTGCTGTATGGAGCAGCTATCAGTCAAAAGTTTGGACACCCCGGCACCCCAGCCAGGGCTTTGCAACCACTCTCTCTTTCTCACTCTCTCTTTTGCTCTCTACTTCTCTAATTCTCACTCTCTTTCCCACTCTCTCTCTATTTCTATATTTCTCACTCTTTCTTTTGCTCTCTACTTCTCTACTTCTCACTCTCTCTTTTGCTCTCTACTTCTCTATTTCTCACTCTCTTTTGCTCTCTACTCCTCTATTTCTCACTCTCTTTCTCACTCTCTCTCTACGTCTCTATTTCTCACTCTATTTCTCACTCTCTCTCTACGTCTCTATTTCTCACTCTCTTTCTCACTCTCTCTCTACATCTCTATTTCTCACTCTCTTTCTCACTCTCTCTCTACGTCTCTATTTCTCACTCTATTTCTCACTCTCTCTCTACTTCTCTATCTCACTCTCTCTTTCTCACTCTCTCTCTACTTCTCTATTTCTCACTCTCTCTACTTTTCTGTCTCTTTCTTTCTACTTTTCTATTTCTCTATTCTCTCTTACTCTCTATTTCTTGCTCTTCTCTCTACTTCTCTTTCACTCTACTTTTCTGTCTTGCTTTCTCTTCCTATCTATCTCTCTACTACATCCTCTTTCTTTCTCTACTTCTTTATTTCTTGATCTCTCTTTTTCCCTAATTCTCTTTCTCTCGCTCAATATTTCTCTCTACTTGTCACTCTTTTTCTCACATTCTCGGGTGTTCTTTCTCTACTTCTCACGCTGATTTTCTCTCTACTTCTCTATTTCAGGCTCTCCCTTTTTCTTTACTTCTACATTTAACACTCTTTCTTTTTATCTACTACTGCCTAGCAACCAGTTAGATACACCTTAGCAACCACCTGGAAAACATTAGCAACTGCCTAGCAACCACTTAGCAACCATGTGTAATACGTTAGCAACTGCCTAGCAACCAGATAGCAACACCTTAGCAACCACCTGGAAAACGTTAGCAACTGCCTAGCAACTGCTTAGCAACCACTTTAGAAATGGTAGCAACTGCCTAGCGACCAGTTAGATACACCTAGCAACACCTTAGCAACCACCCCAGATACCATAGCAACATCTTAGCAACCACCTAGCAATACCTTAGCAACCACCCCAGACACCATAGCAACACCTTAGCAACCGCCTAGCAACACCTTAGCAACCACCTTGCAACCACCTAGCAACACCTTAGCAACCACCCCGGATACCATAGCAACACCTTAGCAACCACCTAGCAACACCTTAGCAACCACCCTGGATACCATAGCAACACCTTAGCAGCCACCTAGCAAAACCTTAGCAACCACCTAGCAACACCCTAGCAACCACCTAGCAACACCTTAACAACCACCTTGCAACCACCTAGCAACACCTTAGCAACCACCCCGGATACCATAGCAACACCTTAGCAACCACCTAGCAACACCTTAGCAACCACCTAGCAACACCTTAGCAACCACCCTGGATACCATAGCAACACATTAGCAACCACCCCAGACACCATAGCAACACCTTAGCAACCGCCTAGCAACACCTTAGCAACCACCTTGCAACCACCTAGCAACACCTTAGCAACCACCCCGGATACCATAGCAACACCTTAGCAACCACCTAGCAACACCTTAGCAACCACCCTGGATACCATAGCAACACCTTAGCAACCACCTAGCAAAACCTTAGGAACCACCTAGCAACACCCTAGCAACCACATAGCAACACCTTAGCAACCACCCCGGATACCATAGCAACACCTTAGCAACCACCTAGCAACACCTTAGCAACCACCCTGGATACCATAGCAACACCTTAGCAACCACCTAGCAAAACCTTAGGAACCACCTAGCAACACCCTAGCAACCACATAGCAACACCTTAGCAACCACCCCGGATACCATAGCAACACCTTAGCAACCACCTAGCAACACCTTAGCAACCAACCTGGATACCATAGCAACACCTTAGCAACCACCTAGCAAAACCTTAGCAACCACCTAGCAACACCCTAGCAACCACCTAGCAACACCTTAGCAACCACCTTGCAACCACCTAGCAACACCTTAGCAACCACCCCGGATACCATAGCAACACCTTAGCAACCACCTAGCAACACCTTAGCAACCACCTAGCAACACCTTAGCAACCACCCTGGATACATAGCAACACCTTAGCAACCACCTAGCAACACCTTAGCAACCACCTAGCAACACCCTAGCAACCACCTAGCAACCACCTAGCAACACCTTAGCAACCACCCTGGATACCATAGCAACACCTTAGCAACCACCTAGCAACACCTTAGCAACCACCTAGCAACACCCTAGCAACCACCCTGGATACCATAGCAACACCTTAGCAACCACCTTGCAACACCTTAGCAACCACCTAGAAACACCTTAGCAACCACCCAGGATACCATAGCAACACCTAGCAACACCTTAGCAACCACCCTGGATACCATAGCAACACCTTAGCAACCACCTAGCAACACCTTAGCAACCACTTAGAAACACCATAGCAACCACCCCGGATACCATAGCAACACCTAAGCAACCGCCTACCAACCACCTAGCAACACTTTAGCATCCACCCCAGATACCATAGCAACACCTTAGCAACCACCTAGCAACACCTTAGCAACCACCTAGCAACACCTTAGCGACCACATAGAAACACCTTAGCAACCACCCAGGATACCATAGCAACACCTTAGCAACTGCCTAGCAACCACCTAGCAACACCTTAGCAACCACCCAGAATACCATAGCAACACCTTAGCAACCACCTAGCAACACCTTAGCAACCACCCCGGATACCATAGCAACACCTTAGCAACCACCTAGCAACACCTTAGCAACCACCTAGCAACACCCTAGCAACCACCTAGCAACCACCTAGCAACACCTTAGCAACCACCCTGGATACCATAGCAACACCTTAGCAACCACCTAGCAACACCTTAGCAACCACCCGGGATACCATAGCAACCACCTAGCAACACCCTAGCAACCACCTAGCAACACCTTAGCAACCACCCTGGATACCATAACAACACCTTAGCAACCACCTAGCAACACCTTAGCAACCAACCCGGATACCATAGCAACACCTTAGCAACCACCCCAGATCCCATAGCAACACCTTAGCAACCACCTAGCAACCCTTTAGCAACCACCTAGCAACACCTTAGCAACCACCCCAGATACCATAGCAACACCTTAGCAACCACCTAGCAACACCTTAGCAACCACCCCGGATACCATAGCAACCAGTTAGCAACCACATGGAAAATATTAGAAACTGCCTAATAACCACTTAAAAACCATTTGGAATACGTTAGGAATTGCCTAGCAACAAGTTAGCAACAGCTTAGCAACCACCTGGAATATGTTCGCAACTGCCTAGCAACCAATTAGCAAACACTAAGCAACGATGTGGACTACATTAGCAACTGCCTAGCAACTACCTAGCAACCACTTAGCAACACTTTACTTTATAAGATAATTATAAGCTTTTCACCATGTTAGCCAAAACTTTTTGGACTTCAACATTTAGCCGAAAGTCAACAGCATAGCAACCACTCTTCACATGCTTTAGACAGAAATATCTTAGCAACCATTTTAACTATTCAACGTTATTAACGTACTTTTCCAAGCCAACTTAAAGTTCGTTATCGAACTTTCCTTTTCTAGTTTTTATTAAGTTGGCTTGGAAAAGCCAACTTACTGTTCTTCGTAATCTTATTATTATTATTATTATTATTATTATTAAGTTGGCTTGGAAAAGCCAACTTACTGTTCTTCGTAATCTTATTATTAAGTTGGCTTGGAAAAGCCAACTTACTGTTCTTCGTAATCTTCTTATTCTACTTATTATTATTATTATTATTAAGTTGGCTTGGAAAAGCCAACTTACTGTTCTTCTTATTCTTCTTCTTATTATTAAGTTGGCTTGGAAAAGCCAACTTATTGTTCTTCGTAATCTTATTCTTATTATTATTATTCTATTCGCAAAATTTAATCACTATCTCCTCCTAGGGCTTTTGACGTACAACCACGAAACTTTGCAGTATCGTAGGACCTATACCCGAATAGGTTGCTTGTGCTTTTTTAAGCGATACATCGTACGGTTTTCGTAAAAACTTCGTAAACGTACGCATTTTTTTCCCATAGGAATGAATGGGGCCAAATTTTAAACGTCCGTAACCGCCACAATTTTTGAGATACGAACACCAAATTCGGCGAGCTTATAGATCTTATCGAGATCTTTAAATGAATAGCAGGTTGCGAAGTGATACAACGTACGGTTTTCGTACAATTGTCGTACGAAGTTTTCCCATAGAAATGAATGGGGGGCCCAGAGTTCCATCTCACACACGAGCAGCTCTGCGCACGGAACCCCTTCTCTCCCCTGCTCCTCCAGTACTGTGAGTGTATGGAGGAGCTGCTGTATGGAGCAGCTATCAGTCAAAAGTTTGGACACCCCGGCACCCCAGCCAGGTTTTAGCAACCACCTATTAACTGCTTAGCAACCACTTAGCAACACCTTAGCAACCACCTGGAAAACATTAGCAACTGCCTAGCAACCACTTAGCAACAACTTAGCAACCACTTTAGAAATTATAGCAACTGCCTAGCAACCAGTTAGCAACCACTTAGCAAACACCTGGAAAATGTTAGCAACTGCCTAGCAACCACTTAGCAACTGCCTAGCAACCACTTGGAAAACGTTAGCAACTGCCTAGCAACCACTTAGCAACTGCCTAGCAACCACCTGGAATACGTTAGCAACTGCCTAGCAACCACTTAGCAACCACCTGGAAAACATTAGCAACTGCCTAGCAACCACTGAGCAACCACCTGGAAAACGTTAGCAACTGCCTAGCAACCACTTAGCAACTGCCTAGCAACCACCTGGAATACGTTAGCAACTGCCTAGCAACCACTTAGCAACCACCTGGAAAACGTTAGCAACTGCCTAGCAACAACTTAGCAACTGCCTAGCAACCACCTGGAAAACGTTAGCAACTGCCTAGCAACCACTTAGCAACCACCTGGAAAACGTTAGCAACTGCCTAGCAACCACTTAGCAACCACCTGGAAAACGTTAGCAACTGCCTAGCAACCACTTAGCAGCTGCCTAGCAACCACCTGGAATATGTTAGCAACTACCTAGCAACCACTTAGCAACCACCTGGAAAATGTTAGCAACTGCCTAGCAACCACTTAGCAACTGCCTAGCAACCACCTGGAATACGTTAGCAACTGCCTAGCAACCACTTAGCAACCACCTGGAAAACGTTAGCAACTGCCTAGCAACCACTTAGCAACTGCCTAGCAACCACCTGGAAAACGTTAGCAACTGCCTAGCAACCACTTAGCAACCACCTGGAAAACGTTAGCAACTGCCTAGCAACCACTTAGCAGCTGCCTAGCAACCACCTGGAATATGTTAGCAACTACCTAGCAACCACATAGCAACCACCTGGAAAATGTTAGCAACTGCCTAGCAACCACTTAGCAACTGCCTAGCAACCACTTGGAAAACGTTAGCAATGGCCTAGCAACCACTTAGCAACTGCCTAGCAACCACCTGGAAAACGTTAGCAACTGCCTAGCAACCACTTAGCAACCACCTGGAAAACGTTAGCAACTGCCTACCAACCACTTAGCAACCACCTGGAAAACGTTAGCAACTGCCTAGCAACCACTTAGCAACTGCCTAGCAACCACCTGGAATACGTTAGCAACTGCCTAGCAACCACTTAGCAACCACCTGGAAAACGTTAGCAACTGCCTAGCAACCACTTAGCAACTGCCTAGCAACCACCTGGAATATGTTAGCAACTGCCTAGCAACCACTTAGCAACCACCTGGAAAACGTTAGCAACTGCCTAGCAACCACTAAGCAACTGCCTAGCAACCACTTGGAAAACGTTAGCAACTGCCTAGCAACCACTTAGCAACTGCCTAGCAACCACCTGGAAAACATTAGCAATTGCCTAGCAACAGCTTAGCAGCTTTTTCAGAAATAATAGCAACCGCCTAGCAACACATTAGCAATCAAAAGTTTAACCAAAAGTTTTACGATTTCAGCATTTAAACAAGCGTTTTTAGATTTCAGCGTTTAACCAAACATTTTTAGATTTCAGCGTTTAATCAAACGTTTTTAGATTTCAGCGTTTAACCAAATGTTTTTAGATTTCAGCGTTTAACCAAACGTTTTTAGATTTCAGCGTTTAATTAAACAATTTTAGATTTCAGCGTTTAACCAAATGTTTTTAGATTTCAGCGTTTAACCAAACGTTTTTAGATTTCAGCGTTTAATCAAACATTTTTAGATTTCAGCGTTTAACCAAATGTTTTTAGATTTCAGCGTTTTTAGCATTTAGCGTTAACAGCAAATCAATGAGTCTTCACACTCTTCAGACGGAAAAAGCTTAGCAACCATTTTAACTTTTTAACGTTATTAGCGTTCTTTTCCAAGCCAACTTAAAGTTCGTTCACGAACTTTACCTTTTCTAGTTATTATTATTATTATTATTATTATTCTACGCTAAAATTTCTCAACGCTACTCCTCCTACAGTTTTCGAGCTAGAACCACCAAACTTCACAGGATGGTAGAACCCATAGCCACTTAAGTTGCTTGTGCTTTTCTAAGCGATCGGAGAACCAGGGTTCTAGCACGGTTCCGTCAAAGTCACTTTTTTCCCCATAGACTTCCATTCACACTTTTTTCAAACTGCTCTAAAAGTCACAATTTTCAAGCTAGAACCACGAAATTCACAAGACATACAGAACTTGAAGAGACGTTTCAGACGATATGCTGATCTCACCGATACGATTTACGGTTTTCGTAAAATTATCGTACGAACTTTCCCCATAGGAATGAATGGGCGGAATGTTGGCCATCTCACACACACCAGCCGATCCTGCGCACGGCCCCCCTCTCTGCCCTGCTCCTCAGTACTGTATCTGTATGGAGAAGATACTGCTGAACACAACCCACACCAGAACCAATACAACACTACACACACCACACACCACACAAACTCCACATACCACAAACTCTACACACCCCACACACTCCACACCACACATACCCCACACCACACATACCCCACACCACACACACCAAACCCCACACACACACCACACACTCTACACACCCCACACAACACACAGTCCACTCCCCACACTACATACACTCCACATCACACACACTCCACACCACACACTCCACACTTCACACCCCACTCCACAGCCCACACCACACACACTCTACACACCACACACACCCCACACCACACACAGTCCACAGCCCACACTACACACACTCCACACCACACACTACACACATTCCACACCACACATACTCCACATCCCACCCCAAACACACTCCACACCCCACCCCACACACAACCAACACCACCCCACACACTCTACACACCCCACACACTCCACACCCCACGCACTCCACACCACAAACACTTCAAACCACACATACCCCACACCACACACGCTTCAAACCACACATAACCCACACCACACACACACTCCACACCACACAAACTCCACACCACACACACTTTAAACCACACACACTCCAAAGCTCACATAGCCCACACCACACACACTCCACCCCACACACACTTCATACCCCACACCACACACACTTTAAACCACACACAAACTCCACAGCTCACATACCCCACACCACACACACTCCACTCCACACATACCACACACACTTCACACCCCACACCACACACACTCCACAGCACACATACCCCACACCACACACACTTCAAACCACACATACCCCACACCACACACACTCCACACCACACAAACCCCACACCACACACACTTCAAACCACACATACCCCACACCACACACACTTCAAACCACACATACCCCACACCACACACACTTCAAACCACACATACCCCACACCACACACTCCACACCACACAAACCCCACACCACACACACTTCAAACCACACAAACCCCACACCACACACACTTCAAACCACACATACCCCACACCACACACACCCCACACCACACACACTTTAAACCACACACACTCCACAGCTCACATAGCCCACACCACACACACTCCACCCCACACACACTTCATACCCCACACCACACACACTTTAAACCACACACACACTGCACAGCTCACATACCCCACACCACACACACTCCACCACACACATACCACACACACTTCACACCCCACACCACACACACTCCACAGCACACATACCCCACACCACACACACTTCAAACCACACATACCCCACACCACACACACTCCACACCACACAAACCCCACACCACACACACTTCAAACCACACATACCCCACACCACACACACTCCACACCAAACAAACCCCACACCACACACACTTTAAACCACACACACACTCCACAGCTCACATACCCCACACCACACACACATACCACACACACTTCACACCCCATGCACTCCACACACACTTCACACACACACCACACTCTACACACCACACCACACACACTCCACACCACACCACACACACTCCACAACACACACACTCCACACCTAATACACACAACTCACCCCACACTCCACCACACATACACCACACTCCACCCCACATTCCAAACACACCACACCAAACACACTCCACAACCCACTCCACACCCCACACGCTCCACACCACACTACACAACTTAGTAACTATTTGACAAGCCAACTTAAAGTTCGTTCACGAACTTTGCCTTTTCTAGTTATTATTATTATTCTCGCAACAAAATTTAAAACACTACTCCTCCTACAGCTTGTGACGTAGAATCACGAAATTTTGCAGTATCGTAGAACCTATACCCGATTAGGTTGCTTGTGCTTTTTGAAGCGATACATCGTACGGTTTTCGTAAAAACTTCGTAAACGTACGCATTTTTTTCCCATAGGAATGAATGGGGCGAAATTTTAAACGTCCGTAACCGCCACAATTTTTGACATACAAATACGAAAATCGGACAGTCTATAGACCTTACCGCGTTCTTTCCGAAAATGTAAACGTTTTGACGATACGTCGTACGGTTTTCGTACAATTGTCGTACGAAGTTTTCCCATAGAAATGAATGGGGGGCCCAGAGTTCCATCTCACACACGAGCAGCTCTGCGCACGGAACCCCTTCTCTCCCCTGCTCCTCCAGTACTGTGAGTGTATGGAGGAGCTGCTGTATGGAGCAGCTATCAGTCAAAAGTTTGGACACCCCGGCACCCCAGCCAGGGTTTAGCAACCACCTATTAACTGCTTAGCAACCACCTGGAAAACGTTAGCAACTGCCTAGCAACCACTTAGCAACCACCTGGAAAACGTTAGCAACTGCATAGCAACCACTTAGCAACAACTTAGCAACCACTTTAGAAATTATAGCAACTGCCTAGCAACCAGTTAGCAACCACTTAGCAAACACCTGGAAAACGTTAGCAACTGCCTAGCAACCACTTAGCAACACCTTAACAACCACTAGGAAGACGTTAGCAACCACTTAGCAACCACCTTAGAAACGATAGCAACTGCCTAGCAACCACTTACCAACACCTTAGCAACCATTAGGAAAACGTTAGCAACTGCCTAGCAACCACTTAGCAACGACTTTAGAAATGATAGCAACTGCCTAGCAACCACCTAGCAACACCTTAGCAACCACCCCAGATACCATAGCAACACCTTAGCAACCACCTAGCAACACCTTAGCAACCACCTAGCAACCACCTAGCAACACCTTAGCAACCACCCCGGTTACCATAGCAACACCTTAGCAACCACCTAGCAATACCTTAGCAACCACCTAGCAACCACTTAGCAACCACCTAGCAACCACCTAGCAACACCTTAGCAACCACGCCAGATACCATAGCAACACCTTAGCAACCACCTAGCAACACCTTAGCAACCACCTAGCAACCACCTAGCAACACCTTAGCAACCACCCTGGATACCATAGCAACACCTTAGCAACCACCTAGCAACACCGTAGCAACCACCCCAGATACCATAGCAACACCGTAGCAACCACCCCAGATACCATAGCAACACCTTAGCAACCGCATAGCAACATCTTAGCAACCACCCCGGATACCACAGCAACACCTTAGCAACCACCTAGCAACCACCTAGAAACACCTTAGCAACCACCCCAGATACCATAGCAACACCTTAGCAACCACCTAGCAACATCTTAGCAACCACCCCGGATACCATAGCAACACCTTAGCAACCACCCCAGATACCATAGAAACACCTTAGCAACCACCTAGCAACATCTTAGCAACCACCCCGGATACCATAGCAACACCTTAGCAACCACTTAGAAACACCTTATCAACCACCCCAGATACCATAGCAACACCTTAGCAACCACCTAGCAACACCCTAGCAACCACCTAGCGACACCTTAGCAACCACCCCAGATACCATAGCAACACCCTAGCAACCACATAGCAACATCTTAGCAACCACCCCAGATACCATAGCAACACCTTAGCAACAACCTAGCAACACCCTAGCAACCACCTAGCAACACCTTAGCAACTACCTGGTATATGTTAGCAATTGCCTAGCAACCAGTTAGCAATAGCTTAGCAACCACCTAGCAAGACCCTAGCAACCACCTAGCAACACATTAGCAACCACCCTGGATACCATAGCAACACCTTAGCAACCACCTAGCAACATGTTAGCAACCACCTAGCAACATCTTAGCAATCACCCCGGATACCATAGCAACACCTTAGCAACAACCTAGCAACACCCTAGCCACCACCTGGTATATGTTAGCAATTGCCTAGCAACCAGTTAGCAACAGCTTAGCAACCACCTGGAAAACATTAGCAACTGCCTAGCAACAGCTTAGCAACCACTTCAGAAATGATAGCAACCGACTAGCAACACATTAGCAATCAAAAGTTTAACCAAAAGTTTTACGATTTCAGCATTTAAACAAGCGTTTTTAGATTTCAGCGTTTAACCAAACATTTTTAGATTTCAGCGTTTAATCAAACGTTTATAGATTTCAGCGTTTAACCAAATGTTTTTAGATTTCAGCGTTTAACCAAACGTTTTTAGATTTCAGCGTTTAATCAAACGTTTTTAAATTTCAGCGTTTAATCAAACGTTTTTAGATTTCAGCGTTTTTGGCATTTAGCGTTTAGCCAAAAGTTAACAGCATATCTATGACTCTTCACACTCTTCAGACGGAAAAAGCTTAGCAACCATTTTAACTTTTTAACGTTATTAGTGTTCTTTTCCAAGCCAACTTAAAGTTTGTTCACGAACTTTACCTTTTCTAGTTATTATTATTATTATTATTATTATTATTATTATTATTATTATTCTATAAACTTTTTATAAACAGTTTCTCCTCCTACAGTTTTCAAGCTAGAACCACCAAACTTCACAAGATGATAGAACCTATTGCCGCGGGGTGTGCTTGTGCTTTTCTAAGTGATCGGACCACCAGGGTCCGATCGGTGGTCTGCCAAAGTCAGATTTTTTCCCATAGACTTCCATTCACACTTTTTTCAAACTGCTCTAAAAGTCACAATTTTCAAGCTAGAACCAAGAAATTCACAAGACATACAGAACTTGCAGAGACGTTTCAGACGGTATGCTGATCTCACCGATACGATTTACGGGTTTCGTAAAATTATCGTACGAACTTTCCCCATAGGAATGAATGGGCGGAATGTTGGCAATCTCACACACACCAGCCGATCCTGCGCACGTTCCCCCTCTCTGCCCTGCTCCTCAGTACTGTATCTGTATGGAGAAGATACTGCTGAACACAACCCACACCAGAACCAATACCAAACTACACACACACCACACCACACACACGCACACACCACACACAAACCACACCACACCACCCCACACACACTTCAAACCACACATACCCCACACCACACACACTCCACACACTCACCACACGACACACAGTCCACTCCCCACACTCACTCCACACCACACATACCCAACACAAACTCCACAGTCCACACCACACACACTACACACACCCCACACCACACACACGCACACACCACACATACACCACACCACACACTTCACACCCCACACCACACACACTCCACACACTCACCACACGACACACAGTCCACTCCCCACACTCACTCCACACCACACATACTCCACACCACACAAACTCCACAGTCCACACCACACACACTCTACACACCACACACAGTCCACACCTCACACTACAAACACTCCACACCACACCCTACACACATTCCACACCACACATACCCCACACCAAACAAACTCCATCCCACACACCATACACACTCCACACCACACAAACCCCACACAACACACACTTCAAACCACACATACCCCACACCACACACACTTCAAACCACACATACCCCACACCACACACAATCCACACCACACAAATCCCACACCACACACACTTTAAACCACACACACTCCACAGCTCACATAGCCCACACCACACACTCCACCCCACACACACTTCACACCCCACACCACACACACTTTAAACCACACACACTCCACAGCTCACATAGCCCACACCACACACACTCCACCCCACACATACCACACACAATTCACACCCCACACCACACACTCCACACCACACACACTTTAAACCACACACACACTCGATAGCTCATATACCCCACACCACACACACTTCACACCACACATACCCCACACCCCACACACTCCATACCATACACACACTCCACAGCTCACATGCCCCACACCATACACACTCCGCCCAACACATACCACACACACTTCACACCCTACACCACACATACCCCACACTCTCCATACCACGCATACACTCCACAGCTCACATACCCCACACCATACACACTCCACCCCACACACTTCACACCACACATACCCCACACCACACACACTCCACACCTGACACAAACCCCACACTCCACCACACATACACCACACCACACACAGGCCACACCCCACACACAGTCCACACTCCACACACACTACACACACCACACACATTCAACACCCCACACCACACCCCACACAGTCTAGACACCACAACCCACACACACCACACACCACATTACACACACTCTACACACCACACCACACACACCCCACACACAGTCCAAACGACACCCCGCACCACACACCCCCCACACCACACACAGTCCACACCCCAGACCACACACAGTCCACACCCCACACACACCTCACTCCACCAAACATACACCACACCACACACTCCTTACACCACACATACCACACACACTCCACACCACACACCCTCCACACCACACACATTGCACACCCCACACACAGTCCACACTTCACACCCCACACATAGTCCACACTCCACACAGTCCACACCACACACTCTACACTCACTCCACACCACACCAACTCCACACACCACACACACTCCACACCCCACACTCAAGACACCACACCCCACACAGTTCACACACCACAACCCACACTCCACACCAGGCACACTACACTCCACACCACACTCACAGTCCACATCCCACACACTCCACATCCCACCCACACACTCCACAGCCCACACCGCAACCAGTTAGCAACACCTTAGCAACCACCTGGAAAACGTTAGCAACTGCCTAGCAACCACTTAGCAACCATGTGGAATATGGTAGCAACTGCCTAGCAACCACTTAGCAACCACTTTAGAAATGATAGCAACTGCCTAGCAACCACTTAGCAACCATGTGGAATATGTTAGCAACTGCCTAGCAACCACTTAGCAACCACTTAGCAACCATGTGGAATATGTTAGCAACTGCCTAGCAACCACTTAGCAACCACTTAGCAACCATGTGTAATATGTTAGCAACTGCCTAGCAACCACTTAGCAACCACTTTGGAAATGATAGCAACTGCCTAGCAACCACTTAGCAACCATGTGGAATATGTTAGCAACTGCATAGCAACCACTTAGCAACCACTTTAGAAATGATTGCACCAGCCTAGCAACCACTTAGCAACCATGTGGAATAGGTTAGCAATTGCCTAGCAACCACTTAGCAACCATGTGGAATATGTTAGCAACTGCCTAGCAACCACTTAGCAACCATGTGGAATATGTTAGCTACTGCCTAGCAACCACTTAGGAACCATGTGGAATATGTTAGCAACTCCCTACCAACCACTTAGCAACCATGTGGAATATGTTAGCAACTGCCTAGCAACCACTTAGCAACCTTGTGGAATATGTTATTATCTGCCTAGCAACCACTTAGCAACCACTTTAGAAATTATTGCAACAGCCTAGCAACCACTTAGCAACACCTTAGCAACCACCCCAGGTACCATAGCAACACCTTAGCAACTGCCTAACAACCACTTAGCAACCATGTGGAATATGTTAGCTACTGCCTAGCAACCACTTAGGAACCATGTGGAATATGTTAGCAACTCCCTAGCAACCACTTAGCAACCATGTGGAATATGTTAGCAACTGCCTAGCAACCACTTAGCAACCTTGTGGAATATGTTATTATCTGCCTAGCAACCACTTAGCAACCACTTTAGAAATTATTGCAACAGCCTAGCAACCACTTAGCAACACCTTAGCAACCACCTTGAAAACGTTAGCAACTGCCTAGCAACCACTTAGCAACCATGTGGACACACCACACACACTGCGCACACCACATACACTCCACACACCACACACACTCCACACCCCACACACTCCAAAGCCCACACCACACACACACTCCAGACCCCATACACACTACACACTACACCCCCCACACCACACACACACACCACACACTCCACACACCACACACACCTCACTCCAAACCACACCCCCCCCACCCTTTACACACTCCACACCCCATGCACTCCACACACACACCACACTCTACACACCACACCACACACACTCCACACCACACTCTCTACACACCACACCACAAACACTCCACAACAGACACACTCCACACCTGATATACACAACTCACCCCACACTCCACCACACATACTCCACACCACATTCCAAACACAAACTGCCTAGCAACCACTTAGTAACAACGGGGAATACGTTAGCAACTGCCTAGCAACCACTTAGCAACTACTTAGCAACCATGTGGAATACGTTAGCAACTGCCTAGCAACAGTTTTTTTAGCATCTAACCAAACGTTTTTAGATTTCAGCATTTAACCAAACGTTTTTAGATTTCAGCATTTAACCAAACGTTTTTAGATTTCAGCTTTTTTGGCATTAAGTCTTTAGCGAAAAGTTAACAGCATATCAACGACTCTTCACACTCTTCAGACAGAAACAGCTTAGCAACTGTTTTAACTTTTTAACATTATTAGCGTACTTTTCCAAGCCAACTTAAAGTTCGTTCACGAACTTTGCCTTTTCTAGTTAAGTTGGCTTGGAAAAGCCAACTTATTGTTCTTCGAAATCTTATTATTATTAAGTTGGCTTGGAAAAGCCAACTTATTGTTCTTCGTAATCTTCTTATTAAGTTGGCTTGGAAAAGCCAACTTCTTGTTCTTCGTAATCTTCTTATTATTATTATTATTATTATTATTATTATTATTATTATTCTTCCTCACTTTTGTTAAACGCTACTCCTCCTAGGGCTTTTAACGTAGAATCACGAAACTTTCAGGGATCGTGGGACCTATAGTGAATTACGTTGCTTGTGCTTTTTGGAGCGATATATCGTACGGTTTTCGTAAAAACTTCGTAAACGTACGCCCTTTTTTCCATAGACAATGAACTAGAAGATTTTTGAACGGCTGTGAACGTCAGAATTTTTGAGATATGAAGACGAAATTCGGATGGTCTATAGAACTTAGTGAGTTCTTTCCGAAAATATGCTTTACGAAACGATACGTCGTACGGATTTCGTACAAATGTCGTACGAAGTTTTCCCATAGAAATGAATGGGGGGCCCAGAGTTCCATCTCACACACGAGCAGCTCTGCGCACGGAACCCCTTCTCTCCCCTGCTCCTCCAGTACTGTGAGTGTATGGAGGAGCTGCTGTATGGAGCAGCTATCAGTCAAAAGTTTGGACACCCCGGCACCCCAGCCAGGGTTTAGCAACCACCTATTAACTGCTTAGCAACCACCTGGAAAACGTTAGCAACTGCCTAGCAACCACTTAGCAACCACTTTAGAAATTATAGCAACTGCCTAGCAACCAGTTAGCAACACCTTAGCAACCACCTGGAAAACGTTAGCAACTGCCTAGCAACCACTTAGCAACACCTTAGCAACCACCTGGAAAACGTTAGCAACTGCCTAGCAACCACTTAGCAACCACTTTAGAAATTATAGCAACTGCCTAGCAACCAGTTAGCAACACCTTAGCAACCACCTGGAAAACGTTAGAAACAGCCTAGCAACAGCTTAGCAACCACTTTAGAAACGATAGCAACTGCCTAGCAACCACTTAGCAACACCTTAGCAACCACTAGGAAAACGTTAGCAACTGCCTAGCAACCACTTAGCAACCACTTTAGAAATTATAGCAACTGCCTAGCAACCAGTTAGCAACACCTTAGCAACCACCTGGAAAACGTTAGCAACTGCCTAGCAACCACTTAGCAACACCTTAGCAACCACCTGGAAAACGTTAGCAACTGCCTAGCAACCACTTAGCAACCACTTTAGAAATGATAGCAACTGCCTAGCAACCAGTTAGCAACACCTTAGCAACCACCAGGAAAACGTTAGAAACAGCCTAGCAACAGCTTAGCAACCACTTTAGAAACGATAGCAACTGCCTAGCAACCACTTAGCAACACCTTAGCAACCACTAGGAAAACGTTAGCAACTGCCTAGCAACCACTTAACAACCACTTTAGAAATTATAGCAACTGCCTAGCAACCAGTTAGCAACACCTTAGCAACCACCTGGAAAACGTTAGCAACTGCCTAGCAACCACTTAGCAACACCTTAGCAACCACCTGGAAAACGTTAGCAACTGCCTAGCAACCACTTAGCAACACCTTAGCAACCACCTGGAAAACGTTAGCAACAGCCTAGCAACAGCTTAGCAACCACATTAGAAACGATAGCAACTGCCTAGCAACCACTTAGCAACACCTTAGCAACCACTAGGAAAACGTAAGCAACTGTTTAGCAACCGCCTTGCAACCACTTAGCAACCATGTGTAATACATTAGCAAATAACTAGCAACCGCTTAGCAACAGCTTAGCAACCACCTGTAAGACGTTAGCAACTGCCTAGCAACCACTTTCAAGATTTTAGCATTTATCCAAATGTTTTTAGATTTCAGGGTTTAACCAAACATTTTTAGTTTTCAGCGTTTAACCAAACATTTTTAGATTTCAACGTTTAACCAAACGTTTTTAGATTTCCGTGTTTTTGGCATTTAGCGTTTAGCAACCATTTTAACTTTTTAACGTTATTAGCGTTCTTTTCCAAGCCAACTTAAAGTTCGTTCACGAACTTTACCTTTTCTAGTTCTACTTATTATTATTCTCGCAACAAAATTTAAAACACTACTCCTCCCACAGCTTTTGACGTAGAATCACGAAATTTTGCAGTATCGTAGGACCTATACCCGATTAGGTTGCTTGTGCTTTTTGAAGCGATACATCGTACGGTTTTCGTAAAAACTTCGTAAACGTACGCATTTTTTTCCCATAGGAATGAATGGGGCGAAATTTTAAACGTCCGTAACCGCCACAATTTTTGAGATACGAACACCAAATTCGGCGAGCTTATAGATCTTATCGAGATCTTTAAATTAATAGTAGGTTGCGAAGTGATACGACGTACGGTTTTCGTACAATTGTCGTACGAAGTTTTCCCATAGAAATGAATGGGGGGCCCAGAGTTCCATCTCACACACGAGCAGCTCTGCGCACGGAACCCCTTCTCTCCCCTGCTCCTCCAGTACTGTGAGTGTATGGAGGAGCTGCTGTATGGAGCAGCTATCAGTCAAAAGTTTGGACACCCCGGCACCCCAGCCAGGTTTTAGCAACCACCTATTAACTACTTAGCAACCACCTGGAAAACGTTAGCAACTGCCTAGCAACCACCTGGAAAACGTTAGCAACTGCCTAGCAACCACTTAGCAACAACTTAGCAACCACTTTAGAAATTATAGCAACTGCCTAGCAACCAGTTAGCAACCACTTAGCAAACACCTGGAAAACGTTAGCAACTGCCTAGCAACCACTTAGCAACACCTTAACAACCACTAGGAAAATGTTAGCAACCACTTAGCAACCACCTTAGAAACGATAGCAACTGCCTAGCAACCACTTTAGAAATGATAGCAAAAGCCTAGCAACCACTTACCAACACCTTAGCAACCATTAGGAAAACGTTAGCAACTGCATAGCAACCACTTAGCAACCACTTTAAAAAATGATAGCAACTGCCTAACAACCACCTAGCAACACCTTAGCAACCACCCCAGATACCATAGCAACACCTTAGCAACCACCTAGCAACCACCTAGCAACACCTTAGCAACCACCCCGGTTACCATAGCAACACCTTAGCAACCACCTTAGCAACCACTTAGCAACCACCTAGCAACCACCTAGCAACACCTTAGCAACCACCCCAGATACCATAGCAACACCTTAGCAACCACCTAGCAACACCTTAGCAACCACCTAGCAACCACCTAGCAACACCTTAGCAACCACCCCGGATACCATAGCAACACCTTAGCAACCACCTAGCAACACCGTAGCAACCACCCCAGATACCATAGCAACACCTTAGCAACCGCATAGCAACACCTTAGCAACCACCTAGCAACATCTTAGCAACCACCCCGGATACCATAGCAACACCTTAGCAACCACCTAGCAACCACCTAGAAACACCTTAGCAACCACCCCAGATACCATAGCAACACCTTAGCAACCACCTAGCAACATCTTAGCAACCACCCCGGATAGCATAGCAACACCTTACCAACCACCTAGCAACCACCTAGAAACACCTTAGCAACCACCCCAGATACCATAGAAACACCTTAGCAACCACCTAGCAACATCTTAGCAACCACCCCGGGTACCATAGCAACACCTTAGCAACCACCTAGCGACACCTTAGCAACCACCCCGGATACCATAGCAACACCCTAGCAACAACCTAGCAACACCCTAGCAACCACCTAGCAACACCTTAGCAACTACCTGGTATATGTTAGCAATTGCCTTGCAACCAGTTAGCAATAGCTTAGCAACCACCTGGAAAACATTAGCAACTGCCTAGCAACAGCTTAGCAACCTTTTCAGAAATGATAGCAACTGCCTAGCAACACATTAGCAATCAAAAGTTTAACCAAAAGTTTTACGATTTCAGCATTTAAACAAGCGTTTTTAGATTTCAGCGTTTAACCAAACGTTTTTAGATTTCAGAGTTTAACCAAACGTTTTTAGATTTCAGCGTTTAATCAAACGTTTTTAGATTTCAGCGTTTAATCAAACGTTTTTAGATTTCAGCGTTTAACCAAATGTTTTTAGATTTCAGCGTTTAACCAAACGTTTTTAGATTTCAGCGTTTAATCAAACGTTTTTAGATTTCAGCGTTTAACCAAATGTTTTTAGATTTCAGCGTTTAACCAAATGTCTTTAGATTTCAGCGTTTTTAGCATTTAGCGTTTAGCCAAAAGTTAACAGCATGTCAATGACTCTTCACACTCTTCAGACGGAAAAAGCTTAGCAACCATTTTAACTTTTTAACGTTATTAGCGTTCTTTTCCAAGCCAACTTAAAGTTCGTTCACGAACTTTACCTTTTCTAGTTATTATTATTATTCTCGGTAAATTTTATAAACAGTTTCTCCTCCTACAGTTTTCAAGCCAGAACCACGAAACTTCACAAGATGATAGAACCTATTGCCGCGGGGTGTGCTTGTGCTTTTCTAAGTGATCGGACCACCAGGGTCCGATTGGTGGTCCGCCAAAGTCAGATTTTTTTCCATAGACTTCCATTCACACTTTTTTCAAACGGCTCTAAAAGTCACAATTTTTGAGCTAGAACCACGAAATTCACAAGACGTACAGAACTTGCAGAGACGTTTTAGACGATATGCTGATCTCACCGATACGATTTACGGTTTTCGTAAAATTATCGTACGAACTTTCCCCATAGGAATGAATGGACGGAATGTTGGCCATCTCACACACACCAGCCGATCCTGCGCACGGCCCCCCTCTCTGCCCTGCTCCTCAGTACTGTATCTGTATGGAGAAGATACTGCTGAACACAACCCACACCAGAACCAATACCACACTACACACACAGCACACCACACACCCCACACCACACACAGTCCACACCACACCTTACACACATTCCACACCACACATACCCCACACCAAACACACTCAACCCCACACACTCCACACCACACATACCCCACACCACACACACTTTAAACCACACTTCAAACCACACATACCCCACACCACACACACTCCACACCACACAAACCCCACACCACACACACTTCAAACCCCACACACACTTTAAACCACACTTCAAACCACACATACCCCACAACACACACACTCCACACCACACAAACCCCACACCACACACACTTCAAACCCCACACCACACACACTTCACAGCTCATATACCCCACACCACACACACTTCACACCACACATACCCCACACCCCACACACTCCATACCACGCACACACTCCACAGCTCACATACCCCACACCATACACACTCCACCCCACACATACCACACACAGTTCACACCACACATACCCCACACCACACACTTTAAACCACACACATTCCACAGCTCACATACCCCACACCACACACTCCACCCCACACATACCACACACTTCACACCCCACACCACACACTCCACACCACACATACCCCACACCACATACACTTTAAACCACACACAAACTGCACAGCTCATATACCCTACACCACACACACTCCACACCACACATACCCCACACCCCACACACTCCATACCACACACACACACTCCACAGCACACATACCCCACACCCCACACACTCCATACCACACACACTCCACAGCTCACATACCCCACACCACACACACTTCAAACCACACATACCCCACACCACACACACTCCACACCACACAAACCCCACACCACACACACTTCAAACCACACAAACCCCACACCACACACACTTCAAACCACACAAACCCCACACCACACACACTTCAAACCACACATACCCCACACCACACTCACTTCAAACCACACATACCCCACACCACACTCACTTCAAACCACACATACCCCACACCACACACACTTCAAACCACACAAACCCCACACCACACACACTTCAAACCACACATACCCCACACCACATACACTTTAAACCACACACAAACTCCACAGCTCATATACCCCACACCACACACACTGCACAGCACACATACCCCACACCCCACACACTCCATACCACACCCACACTCCACAGCTCACATACCCCACACCACACACACTTCAAACCACACCCCACACACTCCACACCATACATACCCCACACCACACACACTATAAACCACACACACTTCACAGCTCATATACCCCACACCACACACACTTCACACCACACATACCCCACACCCCACACACTCCATACCACGCACACACTCCACAGCTCACACACCCCACACTCCACCACACATACACCACACCACACACTCCACACCACATACACCCCACACCATACATACTCCACCCCACACATACCACACACAGTTCACACCACACCTACCCCACACCACACACACTCCACACCTGACACACCCCACACCACACACACTCCATACCACACACACACACACTCCACCGCACACCCCACACCACACCACGCACTCTACACACCCCACAAACTCCACACCCAACACACTCCACACCACACACACTCTACAGTCCACACCACAACCAGTTAGCAACACCTTTGCCACACCACACCATGCTCTCCACACACGCCCCACACCACACACGCTCAACACCACACACACTCTACAACCCACACCACAACCAGTTAGCAACACCTTAGCAACCACCTGGAAAACGTTGGCAACTGCCTAGCAATCACTTAGCAACCACTTTAGAAATTATAGCAACTGCCTAGCAACCAGTTAGCAACACCTTAACAACCACCTGGAAAACGTTAGCAACAACCTAGCAACCACTTAGCAACACCTTAGCAACCACCTGGAAAACGTTAGCAACTGCCTAGCAACCACTTAGCAACAACTTAGCAACCACGTGGAAAACGTTAGCAACTGCCTAGCAACCACTTAGCAACAACTTAGCAACCACTTTAGAAATTATAGCAACTGCCTAGCAACCACTTAGCAAACACCTGGAAAACGTTAGCAACTGCCTAGCAACCACCTTAGAATCGATAGCAACTGCCTAGCAACCACTTTAGAAATGATAGCAACAGCCTAGCAACCACCTAGCAACACCTTAGCAACCACCCCAGATACAATAGCAACACCTTAGCAACCATTAGGAAAACGTTAGCAACTGCCTAGCAACCACTCAGCAACCACTTTAGAAATGATAGCAACTGCCTAGCAACCACCTAGCAACACCTTAGCAACCACCCCAGATACAATAGCAACACCTTAGCAACCACCTAGCAACACCTTAGCAACCACCTAGCAACCACCTAGAAACACCTTAGCAACCACCTCGGTTACCATAGCAACACCTTAGCAACCACCTAGCAATACCTTAGCAACCACCTAGCAACCACTTAGCAACCACCTAGCAACCACCTAGCAACACCTTAGCAACCACCCCAGATACCATAGCAACACCTTAGCAACCACCTAGCAACACCTTAGCAACCACCTAGCAACCACCTAGCAACACCTTAGCAACCACCCCGGATACCATAGCAACACCTTAGCAACCACCTAGCAACACCGTAGCAACCACCCCAGATACCATAGCAACACCTTAGCAACCGCATAGCAACACCTTAGCAACCACCTAGCAACATCTTAGCAACCACCCCGGATACCATAGCAACACCTTAGCAACCACCTAGCAACCACCTAGAAACACCTTAGCAACCACCCCAGATACCATAGCAACACCTTAGCAACCACCTAGCAACATCTTAGCAACCACCCCGGATACCATAGCAACACCTTAGCAACCACCTAGCAACCACCTAGAAACACCTAAGCAACCACCCCAGATACCATAGCAACACCTTAGCAACCACCTAGCAACATCTTAGCAACCACCCCGGATACCATAGCAACACCTTAGCAACCACCTAGCAACCACCTAGAAACACCTTAGCAACCACCCCAGATACCATAGAAACACCTTAGCAACTACCTAGCAACATCTTAGCAACCACCACGGATACCATAGCAACACCTTAGCAACCACCTAGCAACCACTTAGAAACACCTTAGCAACCACCCCAGATACCATAGCAACACCTTAGCAACCACCTAGCAACACCCTAGCAACCACCTAGCGACACCTTAGCAACCACCCCGGATACCATAGCAACACCCTAGCAACCACTTAGCAACATCTTAGCAACCACCCCAGATACCATAGCAACACCTTAGCAACAACCTAGCAACACCCTAGCAACCACCTAGCAACACCTTAGCAACTACCTGGTATATGTTAGCAATTGCCTAGCAACCAGTTAGCAATAGCTTAGCAACCACCTGGAAAACATTAGCAACTGCCTAGCAACAGCTTAGCAACCTTTTCAGAAATGAGCGTTTAACCAAATGTTTTTAGATTTCAGCGCTTTTAGCATTTAGCGTTTAGCCAAAAGTTAACAGCATATCAATGACTCTTCACACTCTTCAGACGGAAAAAGCTTAGCAACCATTTTAACTTTTTAACGTTATTAGCGTTCTTTTCCAAGCCAACTTAAAGTTCGTTCACGAACTTTACCTTTTCTAGTTAAGTTGGCTTGGAAAAGCCAACTTACTGTTCTTCGTAATCTTATTATTATTAAGTTGGCTTGGAAAAGCCAACTTATTGTTCTTCGAAATCTTATTATTATTATTAAGTTGGCTTGGAAAAGCCAACTTATTGTTCTTCGAAATCTTATTATTATTATTATTATTATTATTCTCGGTAAATTTTATAAACAGTTTCTCCTCCTACAGTTTTCAAGCCAGAACCACGAAACTTCACAAGATGATAGAACCTATTGCCGCGGGGTGTGCTTGTGCTTTTCTAAGTGATCGGACCACCAGGGTCCGATTGGTGGTCCGCCAAAGTCAGATTTTTTCCCATAGACTTCCATTCACACTTTTTTCAAACGGCTCTAAAAGTCACAATTTTTGAGCTAGAACCACGAAATTCACAAGACATACAGAACTTGCAGAGACGTTTCAGACGATATGCTGATCTCAACGATACGATTTACGGTTTTCGTAAAATTATCGTACGAACTTTCCCCTTAGGAATGAATGGGCGGAATGTTGGCCATCTCACACACACCAGCCGATCCTGCGCACGGCCCCCCTCTCTGCCCTGCTCCTCAGTACTGTATCTGTATGGAGAAGAGACTGCTGAACACAACCCACACCAGAACCAATACAACACTACACACACCACACCACACACACTCCACATCACACATACCACACACTTCACACCCCACACCACACACACTCCACTCACTCACCACACGACACACAGTCCACTCCCCACACTCACTCCACACCACACATACTCCACACCACACAAACTCCACAGTCCACACCACACACACACCCCACACCACACACAGTCCACACCACACCTTACACACATTCCACACCACACATACCCCACACCACACACACTCCACCCCACACACACTTTAAACCACACTTCAAACCACACATACCCCACACCACACACACTCCACACCACACAAACCCCACACCACACACACTTCAAACCCCACACCACACACACTTCAAACCACACATACCCCACACCACACACACTTCAATCCACACATACCGCACACCACACACACTCCACAGCTCACATACCCCACACCACACACTCCACCCCACACATACCACACACTTCACACCCCACACCACACACTCCACACCCCACATAACCCACACCACATACACTTTAAACCACACACAAACTCCACAGCTCATATACCCCACACCACACACACTCCACACCACACATACCCCACACACCACACACTCCATACCACACACACACTCCACAGCACACATACCCCACACACTCCATACCACACACACACTCCACAGCTCACATACCCCACACCACACACACTTCAAACCACACATACCCCACACCACACACACTCCACACCACACAAACCCCACACCACACACACTTCAAACCACACAAACCCCACACCACACACACTTCAAACCACACATACCACACTCACTTCAAACCACACATACCCCACACCACACTCACTTCAAACCACACATACCCCACACCACACACACTTCAAACCACACAAACCCCACACCACACACACTTCAAACCACACATACCTCACACCACACACACTTTAAACTACACATACCCCACACCACACACACTCCACACCACACAAACCCCACACCACACACACTTTAAACCACACACACTCCACAGCTCACATAGCCCACACCACACACACTCCACCCCACACATACCACACACCACACACACACTTTAAACCACACACACTCCACAGCTCATATACCCCACACCACACACATTTCAAACCACACATAACCCACACCACACACACTCCACACCACACAAACCCCACACCACACACACTTCAAACCCCACACCACACACACTTCAAACCACACATACCCCACACCACACACACTTCAATCCACACATACCCCACACCACACACACTCCACAGCTCACATACCCCACACCACACACTCCACACCACACATACCCCACACCCCACACACTCCATACCACACACACACTCCACAGCACACATACCCCACACCCCACACACTCCATACCACACACACACTCCACAGCTCACATACCCCACACCACACACACTTCAAACCACACATACCCCACACCACACACACTTCAATCCACACATACCCCACACAACACACACTCCACACCACACAAACCCCACACCACACACACTACAAACCACACACCACACACACTTCAAACCACACATACCCCACACCACACTCACTTCAAACCACACATACCCCACACCACACTCACTCCACCCCATACATACCCCACACCACACACACTCCACACCTGACACACACCCCACACTCCACCACACATACACCACACCACACACTCCACACCTGACACACCCCACACCACACACACTCCATACCACACACACTCCACCGCACACCCCATACCACACCACACACTCTTCACACCCCACAAACTCCACACCCAACACACTCCACACCACACAAACTCTACAGTCTACACCACAACCAGTTAGCAACACCTTTGCCACACCACACCATGCTCTCCACACACGCCCCACACCACACACGCTCAACACCACACACGCTCAACACCACACACACTCTACGACCCACACCACAACCAGTTAGCAACACCTTAGCAACCACCTGGAAAACGTTGGCAACTGCCTAGCAATCACTTAGCAACCACTTTAGAAATTATAGCAACTGCCTAGCAACCAGTTAGCAACACCTTAGCAACCACCTGGAAAACATTAGCAACTGCCTAGCAACAGCTTAGCAACCACTTAGTAACCACATGGAAAACGTTAGCAACTGCCTAACAACCACTTAGCAACCACTTTAGAAATGATAGCAACTGCCTAGCAACCACGTGGAAAACGTTAGCAACTGCCTGGCAACCACTTTAGGAATGATACCAACTGCCTAGCATCCACTTAGCAAACACTTAGCAACCACATGGAAAACGCTAGCAACTGCCTAGCAACCACTTAGCAAACACTTCAGAAATGATAGCAACTACCTAGCAACCAGTTAGCAACACCTTAGCAACCACCTAGAAAACATTAGCAACTGCCTAGCAACCAGTTAGCAACCACATGGAAGACGTTAGCAACGGCCTAACAACCACATAGCAACCACTTTAGAAATGATAGCAACTGCCTAGCAACCACATCAAAAACTTTAGCAACTGCCTAGCAACCACTAAGTAACCACTTTAGAAATGATAGCAACTGCCTAGCAACCACATCAAAAACATTAGCAACTGCCTATGAACCACTTAGCAACCACTTTAGAAATGATAGCAACTGCCTAGCAACCACTTAGCAACATCTTTTAGCCAAAAGTTAACAGCATATCAACGACTCTTCACACTCTTCAGACAGAAACAGCTTAACAACCATTTAAACTTTTCAACGTTATTAGCGCTCTTTTCCAAGCCAACTTAAAGTTCGTTCACGAACTTTACCTTTTCTAGTTAAGTTGGCTTGGAAAAGCCAACTTATTGTTCTTCGTAATCTTCTTATTTTTATTATTATTATTCTCGCCACGTTTTATAAACAACTACTCCTCCTAGAGCTTTCGAGCTAGAACCACGAAACTTCACACGATGGTAGAACTTATAGCCGCGGGGTGTGCTTGTGCTTTTTGGAGCGATACATCGTACGATTTTCGTAAAAACTTCGTAAATGTACGCCCTTTTTCCCATAGACAATGAACTAGGAGAATTTTGAACGGCCGTGAACGTCACAATATTTAAGATATGAAGCTGAAATTCAGATGACCTATAGAACTTATTGAGTTCTTTCCGAAAATATGCTTTACGAAACGATACGTCGTACGGATTTCGTACAAATGTCGTACGAAGTTTTCCCATAGAAATGAATGGGGGGCCCAGAGTTCCATCTCACACACGAGCAGCTCTGCGCACGGAACCCCTTCTCTCCCCTGCTCCTCCAGTACTGTGAGTGTATGGAGGAGCTGCTGTATGGAGCAGCTATCAGTCAAAAGTTTGGACACCCCGGCACCCCAGCCAGGGCTTAGCAACCACCTATTAACTGCTTAGCAACCACCTTAGCAACCACCTGGAAAACGTTAGCAACTGCCTAGCAACCACTTAGCAACACCTTAGCAACCACCTGGAAAAACGTTAGCAACTGCCTAGCAACCACTTAGTAACCACCTGTAATACATTAGCAACTTCCTAGCAACCACTTAGCAACCACTTTAGAATTTATAGCAACTGCCTAGCAACCAGTTAGCAACACCTTAGCAACCACCTGGAAAACGTTAGCAAATGCCTAGCAACCACTTAGCAACCACTTTAGAAACGATAGCAACTGCCTAGCAACCACTTAGCAACACCTTAACAACCACTAGGAAAACGTTAGCAACTGCCTAGCAACCACTTAGCAACCACCTTAGAAACGATAGCAACTGCCTAGCAACCACTTAGCAACACCTTAACAACCACTAGGAAAATGTTAGCAACCGCTTAGCAACCACTTTAGAAATGATAGCAACAGCCTAGCAACCACTTAGCAACACCTTAGCAACCACTAGGAAAACGTTAGCAACTGCCTAGCAACCACTTAGCAACCACTTTATAAATGATAGCAACTGCCTAGCAACCACTTAGCAACCACTAGGAAAATGTTAGCAACTGCCTAGCAACCACTTAGCAACCACTTTAGATATTAAAGCAACTGCCTAGCAACCAGTTAGCAACACTTAGCAACCACCTGGAAAACGTTAGCAACTGCCTAGCAACCACTTAGCAACCACTTTAGAAACAATAACAACTGCCTAGCAACCACTTAGCAACACCTTAACAACCACTAGGAAAACGTTAGCTACTGCCTAGCAACCACTTAGCAACACTTTAGCAACCACTAGGAAAATGTTAGCAACTGCCTAGCAACCACTTAGCAACCACTTTAGAAATTATAGCAACTGCCTAGCAACCATTTAGCAACACCTTAGCAACCTCCAGGAAAACATTAGAAACTGCCTAGCAACAGCTTAGCAACCACTTTAGAAACGATAGCAACTGCCCAGCAACCACTTAGCAACCACTTTAGAAATGAAAGCAACTGCCTAGCAACCACTTAGCAACCACTTAGCAACCACCTGGAAAACGTTAGCAACTGCCTAGCAACCACTTAGCAACCACTTTAGAAATGATAGCAACTGCCTAGCAACCACTTAGCAACACCTTAGCAACCACCAGGAAAACTTTAGAAACTGCCTAGCAACCACTTAGCAACCACTTTAGAAACGATAGCATCTGCCTAGCAACCACTTAGCAACACCTTAACAACCACTAGGAAAACATCAGCAACTGCCTAGCAACCACTTAGCAACCACTTTAGAAACAATAACAACTGCCTAGCAACCACTTAGCAACACCTTAACAACCACTAGGAAAACGTTAGCTACTGCCTAGCAACCACTTAGCAACACTTTAGCAACCACTAGGAAAATGTTAGCAACTGCCTAGCAACCACTTAGCAACCACTTTAGATATTAAAGCAACTGCCTAGCAACCAGTTAGCAACACTTAGCAACCACCTGGAAAACGTTAGCAACTGCCTAGCAACCACTTAGCAACCACTTTAGAAACAATAACAACTGCCTAGCAACCACTTAGCAACACCTTAACAACCACTAGGAAAACGTTAGCTACTGCCTAGCAACCACTTAGCAACACTTTAGCAACCACTAGGAAAATGTTAGCAACTGCCTAGCAACCACTTAGCAACCACTTTAGAAATTATAGCAACTGCCTAGCAACCAGTTAGCAACACCTTAGCAACCTCCAGGAAAACATTAGAAACTGCCTAGCAACAGCTTAGCAACCACTTTAGAAACGATAGCAACTGCCCAGCAACCACTTAGCAACCACTTTAGAAATGAAAGCAACTGCCTAGCAACCACTTAGCAACCACTTAGCAACCACCTGGAAAACGTTAGCAACTGCCTAGCAACCACTTAGCAACCACTTTAGAAATGATAGCAACTGCCTAGCAACCACTTAGCAACACCTTAGCAACCACCAGGAAAACTTTAGAAACTGCCTAGCAACCACTTAGCAACCACTTTAGAAACGATAGCATCTGCCTAGCAACCACTTAGCAACACCTTAACAACCACTAGGAAAACATCAGCAACTGCCTAGCAACCACTTAGCAACCACTTTAGAAACAATAACAACTGCCTAGCAACCACTTAGCAACACCTTAACAACCACTAGGAAAACGTTAGCTACTGCCTAGCAACCACTTAGCAACACTTTAGCAACCACTAGGAAAATGTTAGCAACTGCCTAGCAACCACTTAGCAACCACTTTAGAAATTATAGCAACTGCCTAGCAACCAGTTAGCAACACCTTAGCAACCTCCAGGAAAACGTTAGAAACTGCCTAGCAACAGCTTAGCAACCACTTTAGAAACGATAGCAACTGCCCAGCAACCACTTAGCAACCACTTTAGAAATGAAAGCAACTGCCTAGCAACCACTTAGCAACCACTTAGCAACCACCTGGAAAACGTTAGCAACTGCCTAGCAACCACTTAGCAACCACTTTAGAAATGATAGCAACTGCCTAGCAACCACTTAGCAACACCTTAGCAACCACCAGGAAAACTTTAGAAACTGCCTAGCAACCACTTAGCAACCACTTTAGAAACGATAGCATCTGCCTAGCAACCACTTAGCAACACCTTAACAACCACTAGGAAAACATCAGCAACTGCCTAGCAACCACTTAGCAAGCACTTTATAAATGATAGCAACTGCCTAGCAACCACTTAGCAACACCTTAGCAACCACTAGGAAAACGTTAGCAACTGCCTAGCAACCACTTAGCAACCACTTTAGAAATTATAGCAACTGCCTAGCAACCAGTTAGCTACACTTTAGCCACGACCTGGAAAATGTTAGCAACTGCCTAGCAACCACTTTAGAAATTATAGCAACTGCCTAGCAACCAGTTAACAATATCTTAGCAACCACCTGGAAAATGTTAACAACTGCCTAGCAACCACTTAGCAACCATGTGGAATATGTTAGCAACTGCCTAGCAACTGCTTAGCAACCACTTTAGAAATGATAGCAACGGCCTAGCAACCACTTAGCAGCCACTTTAGAAACGATAGCAACTGCCTAGCAGCCACTTAGCAACACCTTAGCAACCACTAGGAAAACGTTAGCAACTGCCTAGCAACCACTTAGCAACCACTTTAGTAATGATAGCAACTGCCTAGCAACCACTTAGCGACACCTTAGCAACCACTAGGAAAACGTTAGCAACTGCCTAGCAACCACTTTAGAAATTATGCCAACTGCCTAGCAACCACTTAACAACATCTTAGCAACCACCTGGAAAATGTTAGCAACTGCCTAGCAACCACTTAGCAACCACGTGGAATATGTTAGCAACTGCCTAGCAACTGCTTAGCAACCACTTTAGAAATGATAGCAACTGCCTAGCAACCAGTTAGCTACACTTTAGCCACCACTTGGAAAACGTTAGCAACTGCTTAGCAACCACCTAGCAACCACTTAGCAACCATGTGGAATACGTTAGCAACTGCCTAGCAAACGCTTAGCAACCACTTTAGAAATGATCACAACTGCCTAGCAACCACTAAGCAACCATTTTAACTTTTCAACGTTATTAGCGTACTTTTCCAAGCCAACTTAAAGTTCGTTCACGAACTTTGCCTTTTCTAGTTATTATTATTATTCTATAAACTTTTTATAAACAGTTTCTCCTCCTACAGTTTTCAAGCTAGAACCACCAAACTTCACAAGATGATAGAACCTATTGCCGCGGGGTGTGCTTGTGCTTTTCTAAGTGATCGGACCACCAGGGTCCGATCGGTGGTCCGCCAAAGTCAGATTTTTTTCCCATAGACTTCCATTCACACTTTTTTCAAACGGCTCTAAAAGTCACAATTTTCGAGCTAGAACCACGAAATTCACAAGACATACAGAACTTGCAGAGACGTTTCAGACGATATGCTGATCTCACCGATACGATTTACGGTTTTCGTAAAATTATCGTACGAACTTTCCCCATAGGAATGAATGGGCGGAATGTTGGCCATCTCACACACACCAGCCGATCCTGCGCACGGCCCCCCTCTCTGCCCTGCTCCTCAGTACTGTATCTGTATGGAGAAGAGACTGCTGAACACAACCCACACCAGAACCAATACAACACTACACACCACACACACACACACGCACACACCACACACACTTCAAACCACACATACCCCATACCACACCACACATACACCACACCACACACACTTCAAACCACACATACCCCACACCACATACACTCCACATTACACATACCCCACACCACACACACTTCAAACCACACATACCCCACACCACACACTTCACACCCCACACCACACACACTCCACATTACACATACCCCACACCACATACACTCCACATCACACATACCCCACACCACACACACTTCAAACCACACATACCCCACACCACACACTTCACACCCCACACCACACACACTCCACACACTCACCACACAACACACAGTCCACTCCCCACACTCACTCCACACCACACAAACTCCACAGCCCACACCACATACACTCTACACACCACACACCTCACACCACACACAGTCCACACCACACCCTACACACATTCCACACCACACATACCTCACACCAAACACACTCCACCCCACACACTCCACACCACACATACACCACACCACACACTTTAAACCACACATACCACACACACTCCACATCACACATACCCCACACCACACACTTTAAACCACACATACCCCACACCACACACATACCACACACACACTCCACACCACACAAACCCCACACCACACACACTGTAAACCACACACAAACTCCACAGCTCACATACCCCACACCACACACACTCCACCCCACACATACCACACACACTTCACACCCCACACTGCACACACCACACACACTTCAAACCACACATACCCCACACCACACACACTCCACACCACACAAACCGCACACCACACACACTTCAAACCACACAAACCCCACACCACAAACACTTCAAACCACACATACCCCACACCACACACACTTCAAACCACACATACCCCACACCACACACACTTCAAACCACACATACCCAACACCACAAACACTCCACACCACACAAACCCCACACCACACTTTAAACCACACACTTTAAACCACACACTCTCCACAGCTCACATAGCCCACACCACACACACTCCACCCCAAACACAATTCATACCCCACACCACACACACTTTAAAACACACACACACTCCACAGCTCACACACCCCACACCACACACACTCCACCCCACACATACCACACACTTCACACCACACACTCCACACCACACATACCCCACACCGCACACACTCCACACCACACTTACCCCACACCCCACACACTCCATACCACACACACACTCCACAGCTCATATACCCCACCCCACACATACTTCACACCCCACACCACACATAACCCACACTCTCCATACCACGCACACACTCCACAGCTCACAAACCCCACACCACACACACTCCACCCCACACATACCACACACTTCACACCCCACACCACACATACCCCACACTCTCCATACCACACACACACTCCACAGCTCACATACCCCACACCATACACACTCCACCCCACACATACCACACACAGTTCACACCACACACACCCCACACTCCACCACACATACACCACACCACACACTCCACACCACATACACCCCACACCATACATACTCCACCCCACACATACCACACACAGTTCACACCACACCTACCCCACACCACACACTCCACACCTGACACACCCCACACTCCACACACTCCATACCACACACACACACCCCACATACACCCCACACCACACCACGCACTCTACACACCCCACAAACTCCACACCCAACACACTCCACACCACACACACTCTACAGCCCACACCACAACCAGTTAGCAACACCTTAGCCACACCACGCACTCCACACACCACACACGCCCCACACCACACACGCTCAACACCACACACACTCTACAACCCACACCACAACCAGTTAGCAACACCTTAGCAACCACCTGGAAAACGTTGGCAACTGCCTAGCAATCACTTAGCAACCACTTTAGAAATTATAGCAACTGCCTAGCAACCAGTTAGCAACACCTTAGCAACCACCTGGAAAACGTTAGCAACTGCCTAGCAACAGCTTAGCAACCACTTTAGAAATGACAGCAACTGCCTAGCAACCACTTAGTAACCACATGGAATACGTTAGGAACTGCCTAACAACCACTTAGCAACCACTTTAGAAATGATAGCAAGGCCTAGCAACCACGTGGAAAACGTTAGCAACTGCCTAGCAACCACTTAGCAACCACTTTAGGAATGATAGCAACTGCCTAGCAACCACTTAGCAACACCTTAGCAACCACCCCGGATACCATAGCAACACCTTAGCAACCGCCTAGCAACTCCTTAGCAACCACCTAGCACTCACCTAGCAACACCTTAGCAACCACCCCGGATACCATAGCAACACCTTAGCAACCACCTAGCAACACCTTAGCAACCACCCCAGAAACCATAGCAACACATTAGCAACCACCTAGTAACACATTAGCAACCACCCTGGATACCATAGCAACACCTTAGCAACCACCTAGCAACACCTTAGCAACCACCCTGGATACCATAGCAACACCTTAGCAACCACCTAGCAACACCTTAGCAACCACCCCGGATACCATAGCAACACCTTAGCAACCACCTAGCAACACCTTAGCAACCACCCCAGAAACCATAGCAACACATTAGCAACCACCTAGTAACACATTAGCAACCACCTTGGATACCATAGCAACACCTTAGCAACCACCTAGCAACACCTTAGCAACCACCCCGCATACCATAGCAACACCCTAGCAACAACCTAGCAACCAGTTAGCAACAGCTTAGCAACCACCTGGAAAACATTAGCAACTGCCTAGCAACAGCTTAGCAACCACTTCAGAAATGATAGCAACTGCCTAGCAACAAATTGGCAATCAAAAGATTAACCAAAAGTTTTACGATTTCAGCATTTAAACAAACGTTTTTAGATTTCAGCGTTTAACTAAACGTTTTTAGATTTCAGCGTTTAACCAAACGTTTTTAGATTTCAGCGTTTAACCAAACATTTTTAGATTTCGGCGTTTTTGGCATTTAGCGTTTAGCCAAAAGTTAACAGCATATCCACGACTCTTCACACTCTTCAGACAGAAACAGCTTAGCAACCATTTTAACTTTTTAACGTTATTAGCGTTCTTTTCCAAGCCAACTTAAAGTTCGTTCACGAACTTTGCCTTTTCTAGTTATTATTATTATTCTATAAACTTTTTATAAACAGTTTCTCCTCCTACAGTTTTCAAGCTAGAACCACGAAACTTCACAAGATGATAGAACCTATTGCCGCGGGGTGTGCTTGTGCTTTTCTAAGTGATCGGACCACCAGGGTCCGTTCGGTGGTCCGCCAAAGTCAGATTTTTTCCCATAGACTTCCATTCACACTTTTTTCAAACGGCTCTAAAAGTCACAATTTTTGAGCTAGAACCACAAAATTCACAAGACATACAGAACTTGCAGAAACGTTTCAGACGATATGCTGATCTCACCGATACGATTTACGGTTTTCGTAAAATTATCGTACGAACTTTCCCCATAGGAATGAATGGGCGGAATGTTGGCCATCTCACACACACCAGCCGATCCTGCGCACGGCCCCCCTCTCTGCCCTGCTCCTCAGTACTGTATCTGTATGGAGAAGATACTGCTGAACACAACCCACACCAGAACCAATACAACACTACACACACAGCACACCCCACATCACACACAGTCCACACCACACCTTACACACATTCCACACCACACATACCCCACACCAAACACACTCCACCCCACACACTCCACACCACACGTACCCCACACCACACACACTCCACCCCACACACAATTCATACCCCACACCACACACACTTTAAAACACACACACACTCCACAGATCATATACCCCACACCACACACACTCCACACCACACATACCCCACACCCCACACACTCCATACCACACACACTCCACAGCACACATACCCCACACACTCCATACCACACACACACTCCACAGCTCACATACCCCACACCACTCACACTTCAAACCACACATACCCCACACCACACACTCCACACCACACAAACTCCACACCACACACACTTCAAACCACACAAACCCCAAACCACACACTTCCAACCACATACTCCACACACACTTCAAACCACACATACCCCACACCAAACACACTCCACACCACACAAACCCCACACCACACACACTTCATACCCCACACCACACACACTTTAAACCACACACACACTCCACAGCTCACATACCCCACACCACACACTCCACCCCACACATACCACACACACTTCACACCCCAAACCACACACTCCACACCACACATACCCCACACCACACACACTTTAAACCACACACACACTCCACACACAGCTCATATACCCCACACCGCACACACTCCACACCACACATACCCCACACCCCACACACTCCATACTACACACACACTCCACAGCTAACATACCCCACACCACACACACTCCACCCCACACATACCACACACTTCACACCACACATACCCCACACCACACACACTCCACCCCACACATACCACACACTTCACACCACACATACCCCACACTCTCCATACCACACACACACTCCACAGCTCACATACCCCACACCATACACACTCCACCCCACACACTTCACACCCCACACCACACATATCCCACACTCTCCATACCACGCACACACTCCACAGCTCACATACCCCACACCACACACACTCCACCCCAAACATACCACACACAGTTCACACCACACATACCCCACACCACACACACTCCACACCTGACACACCCCACACCATACATACTCCACCCCACACATACCATACACAGTTCACACCACACCTACCCCACACCACACACACTCCACACCAGACACACCCCACACTCCACACACTCCATACCACACACACACTCCAAAGCACACCCCACATACACCCCACACCACACCCTGCACTCTACACACCCCATAAACTCCACACCCAACACACTCCACACCACAACCAGTAAGCAACACCTTAGCCACACCACACCACGCACTCCACACACCACACACGCCCCACACCACACACGCTCAACACCACACACACCCAACACCACACACACTCTACAACCCACACCACAACCAGTTAGCAACACCTTAGCAACCACCTGGAAAACATTGGCAACTGCCTAGCAATCACTTAGCAGCCACTTTAGAAATTATAGCAACTGCCTAGCAACCAGTTAGCAACACCTTAGCAACCACCTGGAAAATGTTAGCAACTGCCTAGCAACAGCTTAGCAACCACTTTAGAAATGACAGCAACTGCCTAGCAACCACGTGGAAAACGTTAGCAACTGCCTAGCAACCACTTTAGGAATGATAGCAACTGCCTAGCAACCACTTAGCAACACCTTAGCAACCTCCCCGGATACCATAGCAACACCTTAGCAACCGCCTAGCAACACCTTAGCAACCACCTAGCAACACCTTAGCAACCACCCGGATACCATAGCAACACCTTAGCAACCACCTAGCAACACCTTAGCAACCACCACAGAAACCATAGCAACACCTTAGCAACCACCTAGCAACACCTTAGCAACCACCCTGGATACCATAGCAACACCTTAGCAACCACCCTGGATACCATAGCAACACCTTAGCAACCACCTAGCAACACCTTAGCAACCACCCTGGATACCATAGCAACACCTTAGCAACCACCTAGCAACACCTCAGCAACCACCCCAGATACTATAGCAACACCTTAGCAACCACCTGGAAAGTTTTTAGATTTCAGCATGTAACCAAAAGTTTTAGATTTCAGCTGTTAAACAAACGTTTTAAGATTTCAGTGTTTAACCAAAAGTTTTTGGATTTCAGCATTTTACTAAACATTTCTAGATGTAAGCAATTAACCAAAGGTTTTTAGATTTCAGCGTTTAACCAAACGTTTTTAGATTACAGCGTTTTTGGTATTTAGCTTTTAGCCAAAGGTTAACAGCATAGCAACGACTCTTCACACTCTTCAGACAGAAACAGCTTAACAACCATTTTAACTTTTCAACGTTATTAGCGCTCTTTTCCAAGCCAACTTAAAGTTCGTTCACGAACTTTGCCTTTTCTAGTTATTATTATTCTCGCCACGTTTTATAAACAACTACTCCTCCTAGAGCTTTCGAGCTAGAACCACGAAACTTCACACGATGGTAGAACTTATAGCCGCGGGGTGTGCTTGTGCTTTTTGGAGCGATACACCGTACGATTTTCGTAAAAACTTCGTAAACGTACGCCCTTTTTCCCATAGACAATGAACTAGGAGAATTTTGAACGGCCGTGAACGTCACAATATTTAAGATATGAAGCTGAAATTCGGATGACCTATAGAACTTATTGAGTTCTTTCCGAAAATATGCTTTACGAAACGATACGTCGTACGGATTTCGTACAAATGTCGTACGAAGTTTTCCCATAGAAATGAATGGGGGGCCCAGAGTTCCATCTCACACACGAGCAGCTCTGCGCACGGAACCCCTTCTCTCCCCTGCTCCTCCAGTACTGTGAGTGTATGGAGGAGCTGCTGTATGGAGCAGCTATCAGTCAAAAGTTTGGACACCCCGGCACCCCAGCCAGGGCTTAGCAACCACCTATTAACTGCTTAGCAACCACCTTAGCAACCACCTGGAAAACGTTAGCAACTGCCTAGCAAGCACTTAGCGACACCTTAGCAACCACCTGGAAAACGTTAGCAACTGCCTAGCAACCACTTAGTAACCACCTGGAATACATTAGCAACTTCCTAGCAACCACTTAGCAACCACTTTAGAATTTATAGCAACTGCCTAGCAACCAGTTAGCAACACCTTAGCAACCACCAGGAAAACGTTAGAAACTGCCTAGCAACAGCTTAGCAACCACTTTAGAAATGAAAGCAACTGCCGAGCAACCACTTAGCAACAGCTTAGCAACCACCTGGAAAATGTTAGCAACTGCCTAGCAACCACTTAGCAACCACTTTAGAAACGATAGCAACTGCCTAGCAACCACTTAGCAACACCTTAACAACCATTAGGAAAACGTTAGCAACTGCCTAGCAAGCACTTAGCAACCACTTTAGAAATTATAGCAATTGCCTAGCAACCAGTTAGCAACCACTTAGCAACCACCTGGAAAACGTTAGCAAATGCCTAGCATCCACTTAGCAACCACTTTAGAAATGATAGCAACAGCCTAGCAACCACTTAGCAACACCTTAGCAACCACTAGGAAAATGTTAGCAACTGCCTAGCAACCACTTAGCAACCACTTTAGAAATGATAGCAACTGCCTAGCAACCACTTAGCAACCACTAGGAAAACGTTAGCAACTGCCTAGCAACCACTTAGCAACCACTTTAGATATTAAAGCAACTGCCTAGCAACCAGTTAGCAACACTTAGCAACCACCTGGAAAACGTTAGCAACTGCCTAGCAACCACTTAGCAACCACTTTAGAAACAATAGCAACTGCCTAGCAACCACTTAGCAACACCTTAACAACCACTAGGAAAACGTTAGCTACTGCCTAGCAACACTTTAGCAACCACTAGGAAAATGTTAGCAACTGCCTAGCAACCACTTAGCAACCACTTTAGAAATTATAGCAACTGCCTAGCAACCAGTTAGCAACACCTTAGCAACCTCCAGGAAAACGTTAGAAACTGCCTAGCAACAGCTTAGCAACCACTTTAGAAACGATAGCAACTGCCCAGCAACCACTTAGCAACCACTTTAGAAATGTAAGCAACTGCCTAGCAACCATTTAGCAACCACTTAGCAACCACCTGGAAAACGTTAGCAACTGCCTAGCAACCACTTAGCAACCACTTTAGAAATGATAGCAACTGCCTAGCAACCACTTAGCAACACCTTAGCAACCACCAGGAAAACTTTAGAAACTGCCTAGCAACAGCTTAGCAACCACTTTAGAAACAATAGCATCTGCCTAGCAACCACTTAGCAACACCTTAACAACCACTAGGAAAACATCAGCAACTGCCTAGCAACCACTTAGCAAGCACTTTATAAATGATAGCAACTGCCTAGCAACCACTTAGCAACACCTTAGCAACCACTAGGAAAACGTTAGCAACTGCCTAACAACCACTTAGCAACCACTTTAGAAATTATAGCAACTGCCTAGCAACCACTTAGCAACCATGTGGAATATTTTAGCAACTGCCTAGCAACCGCTTAGCAACCACTTTGGAAATGTAAGCAACTGCCTAGCAACCAGTTAGCTACACTTTAGCCACGACCTGGAAAATGTTAGCAACTGCCTAGCAACCACTTTAGAAATTATAGCAACTGCCTAGCAACCAGTTAACAATATCTTAGCAACCACCTGGAAAATGTTAGCAACTGCCTAGCAACCACTTAGCAACCACGTGGAATATGTTAGCAACTGCCTAGCAACTGCTTAGCAACCACTTTAGAAACGATAGCAACGGCCTAGCAACCACTTAGCAACCACTTTAGAAATGATAGCAACTGCCTAGCAACCACTTAGCAACACCTTAGCAACCACTAGGAAAACGTTAGCAACTGCCTAGTAACCACTTAGCAACCACTTTAGTACTGATAGCAACTGCCTAGCAACCACTTTAGAAATTATGGCAACTGCCTAGCAACCACTTAACAACATCTTAGCAACCACCTGGAAAATGTTAGCAACTGCCTAGCAACCACTTAGCAACCACGTGGAATATGTTAGCAACTGCCTAGCAACTGCTTAGCAACCACTTTAAAAATGATAGCAACTGCCTAGCAACCAGTTAGCTACACTTTAGCCACCACTTGGAAAACGTTAGCAACTGCTTAGCAACCACCTAGCAACCACTTAGCAACCATGTGGAATACGTTAGCAACTGCCTAGCAATTGCTTAGCAACACCTAAGCAACCACCTGGAAAACGTTAGCAACTGCATAGCAAACGCTTAGCAACCACTTTAGAAATGATCACAACTGCTTAGCAACCACTAAGCAACCATTTTAACTTTTCAACGTTATTAGCGTACTTTTCCAAGCCAACTTAAAGTTCGTTCACGAACTTTGCCTTTTCTAGTTAGCCACGTTTTATAAACAACTACTCCTCCTAGAGCTTTCGAGCTAGAACCACGAAACTTCACACGATGGTAGAACTTATAGCCGCGGGGTGTGCTTGTGCTTTTTGGAACGATACATCGTACGATTTTCGTAAAAACTTCGTAAATGTACGCCCTTTTTCCCATAGACAATGAACTAGGAGAATTTTGAACGGCCGTGAACGTCACAATATTTAAGATATGAAGCTGAAATTGGGATGACCTATAGAACTTATTGAGTTCTTTCTGAAAATATGCTTTACGAAAAGATACGTCGTACGGATTTCGTACAAATGTCGTACGAATTTTCCCCATAGAAATGAATGGGGGGCCCAGAGTTCTAACTCGCACACGAGCAGCTCTGCGCACGGAACCCCTTCTCTCCCCTGCTCCTCCAGTACTGTGAGTGTATGGAGGAGCTGCTGTATGGAGCAGCTATCAGTCAAAAGTTTGGACACCCCGGCACCCCAGCCAGGGCTTAGCAACCACCTATTAACTGCTTAGCAACCACCTTAGCAACCACCTGGAAAACGTTAGCAACTGCCTAGCAATCACTTAGCAACCACTTAGCAACACCTTAGCAACCACCTGGAAAACGTCAGCAACTGCCTAGCAACCAGTTAGCTACACTTTAGCCACCACTTGGAAAACGTTAGCAACTGCTTAGCAACCACCTAGCAACCACTTAGCAACCATGTGGAATACGTTAGCAACTGCCTAGCAATTGCTTAGCAACACCTAAGCAACCACCTGGAATACGTTAGCAACTGCATAGCAAACGCTTAGCAACCACTTTAGAAATGATCACAACTGCTTAGCAACCACTAAGCAACCATTTTAACTTTTCAACGTTATTAGCGTACTTTTCCAAGCCAACTTAAAGTTCGTTCACGAACTTTGCCTTTTCTAGTTAGCCACGTTTTATAAACAACTACTCCTCCTAGAGCTTTCGAGCTAGAACCACGAAACTTCACACGATGGTAGAACTTATAGCCGCGGGGTGTGCTTGTGCTTTTTGGAACGATACATCGTACGATTTTCGTAAAAACTTCGTAAATGTACGCCCTTTTTCCCATAGACAATGAACTAGGAGAATTTTGAACGGCCGTGAACGTCACAATATTTAAGATATGAAGCTGAAATTTGGATGACCTATAGAACTTATTGAGTTCTTTCTGAAAATATGCTTTACGAAAAGATACGTCGTACGGATTTCGTACAAATGTCGTACGAATTTTCCCCATAGAAATGAATGGGGGGCCCAGAGTTCTAACTCGCACACGAGCAGCTCTGCGCACGGAACCCCTTCTCTCCCCTGCTCCTCCAGTACTGTGAGTGTATGGAGGAGCTGCTGTATGGAGCAGCTATCAGTCAAAAGTTTGGACACCCTGGCACCCCAGCCAGGGTTTAGCAACCAGTTAGCACTACCTTAGCAACCACCTGGAAAATGTTACCAACTACCTAGCAACCACTTAGCAACCAATTTAGAAATGATGGCAACTGCCTAGCAACCAGTTAGCAACACCTTAGCAACCACCTGGAAAACGATAGCTACTACCTAGCAACCACTTAGCAACCACTTTAGAAATGATGGCAACTGCCTAGCAACACCTCAGCAACCACCTGGAAAATGTTAGCCACTACCTAGCAACCACTTTAGAAATTATGGCAACTGCCTAGCAACCACTTAGCAACCACCTGGAAAACGTTAGCAACTGCCTAGCAACCACTTAGGAACCACTTTAGAAATGATAGCAACTGCCTAGCAACCAGATAGCAACAGCTTAGGAACCACCTGGAATACGTTAGCAACTGCCTAGCAACCACTTAGCAACCACATGGAAAACATTAGCAACTGCCTAGCAACCACTTAGCAACCACTTTAGAAATGATGGCAACTGCCTAGCAGCACCTCAGCAACCACCTGGAAAATGTTAGCAACTACCTAGCAACCACTTAGCAACCACTTTAGAAATTATGGCAACTGCCTAGCAACCACTTAGCAACCATGTGGAATACGTTAGCAAATGCCTAGCAAACACTTAGCAACCACCAGGAAAACGTTAGCAACTGCCTAGCAACCACTTAGCAACCACTTTAGAAATGATAGCAACTGCCTAGCAACCAGATAGCAACAGCTTAGGAACCACCTGGAATACGTTAGCAACTGCCTAGCAACCACTTAGCAACCACCTGGAAAACATTAGCAACTGCCTAGCAACCACTTTAGAAATGATAGCAACTGCCTAGCAACAGCTTAGCAACCACTTTAGAAATGATGGCAACTGCCTAGCAACCAGTTAGCAACACCTTAGCAACTACCTGGAAAACGTTAGAAACTGCCTAGCAACCGCTTAGCAACCACTTTAGAAATTATACCAACTGTCTAGCAACCACTTAGCAATCATGTGGAAAACGTTAGCAACTGCCTTGCAACCACTTAGCAACTATGTGTAATACGTTAGCAACTGCCTAGATACCACTTAGCAGCCACTTAGCAACCATGTGGAATACATTAGCAACTGCCTAGCAACCACTTAGCAACACCTTAGCAACCACCTTGGAAATGTTAGCAACTGCCTAGCAACAGCTTAGCAACCACTTGGAAAATGTTAGCAACTGTCTAGCAACAGCTTAGCAACCACTTTAGAGATTATAGTAACTGCCTAGCAACCACCTAATAACATCTTAGCAACTACCTGGAAAATGTTAGCAACTGCCTAGCAACCAGTTAGCAACTACTTAGCAACCACCTGGAAAACGTTAGCAACTACTTAGCAACCAACTGAAAAACGTTAGCAACTACCTAGCAACCACTTAGCAACACTATATTGACCACCTGGAATACGTTAGCAACTGCCTAGCAACCACTTAGCAACCACCTGGAAAACATTAGCAACTGCCTAGCAACCACTTTAGAAATGATAGCAACTGCCTAGCAACAGCTTAGCAACCACTTTAGAAATGATGGCAACTGCCTAGCAACCAGTTAGCAACACCTTAGCAACTACCTGGAAAACGTTAGAAACTGCCTAGCAACCGCTTAGCAACCACTTTAGAAATTATACCAACTGTCTAGCAACCACTTAGCAATCATGTGGAATACATTGGCAACTGCCTAGCAACTACTTTAAAAATGATAGCAACCAGTTAGCAACACCTTAGCAACCACCTGGAAAACGTTAGCAACTGCCTTGCAACCACTTAGCAACTATGTGTAATACGTTAGCAACTGCCTAGATACCACTTAGCAGCCACTTAGCAACCATGTGGAATACATTAGCAACTGCCTAGCAACCACTTAGCAACCATTTTAAAAATGATAGCAACTGCCTAGCAACCAGTTAGCAACACCTTAGCAACCACCTGGGAAATGTTAGCAACTGCCTAGCAACAGCTTAGCAACCACTTGGAAAATGTTAGCAACTGTCTAGCAACAGCTTAGCAACCACTTTAGAAATTATAGTAACTGCCTAGCAACCACCTAATAACATCTTAGCAACTACCTGGAAAACGTTAGCAACTGCCTAGCAACCAGTTAGCAACTACTTAGCAACCACCTGGAAAACGTTAGCAACTACTTAGCAACCAACTGAAAAACGTTAGCAACTACCTAGCAACCACTTAGCAACACTATATTGACCACCTGGAATACGTTAGCAACTGCCTAGCAACCACTTAGCAACCACCTGGAAAACATTAGCAACTGCCTAGCAACCACTTTAGAAATGATAGCAACTGCCTAGCAACAGCTTAGCAACCACTTTAGAAATGATGGCAACTGCCTAGCAACCAGTTAGCAACACCTTAGCAACTACCTGGAAAACGTTAGAAACTGCCTAGCAACCGCTTAGCAACCACTTTAGAAATTATACCAACTGTCTAGCAACCACTTAGCAATCATGTGGAATACATTGGCAACTGCCTAGCAACTACTTTAAAAATGATAGCAACCAGTTAGCAACACCTTAGCAACCACCTGGAAAACGTTAGCAACTGCCTTGCAACCACTTAGCAACTATGTGTAATACGTTAGCAACTGCCTAGATACCACTTAGCAGCCACTTAGCAACCATGTGGAATACATTAGCAACTGCCTAGCAACCACTTAGCAACACCTTAGCAACCACCTGGGAAATGTTAGCAACTGCCTAGCAACAGCTTAGCAACCACTTGGAAAATGTTAGCAACTGTCTAGCAACAGCTTAGCAACCACTTTAGAAATTATAGTAACTGCCTAGCAACCACCTAATAACATCTTAGCAACTACCTGGAAAACGTTAGCAACTGCCTAGCAACCAGTTAGCAACTACTTAGCAACCACCTGGAAAACGTTAACAAATACTTAGCAACCAACTGAAAAACGTTAGCAACTACCTAGCAACCACTTAGCAACACTATATTGACCACGTGCAATACATTAGCAACTGCCTAGTAACAACTCAACAACCACTTTAGAACACCTTAGCAACCACCTAGAATACAGTAGCAACTGCCTAGCAACCACTTAGCAACATCTTAGCAACCACCTGGAATACATTAGCAACACCTTAGCAACCACTTTAGAAATGTTAACAACTGCCTAGCAACCACTTAGCAACATCTTAGCAACCACCTGGAAAATGTTAGCAACTGTCTAGCAACCACTTACCAACCACCTGGAATACGTTAGCAACTACCTAGCAACAGCTTAGCAACACCTTAGCAACCACCTGGAATATGTTAGCAACTGCCTAGCAATCATCTGTAATACGTTAGCAACTACCTAGCAACCACTTAGCAACACTATATTGACCACGTTTAATACATTAGCAACTGCCTAGTAACAACTCAACAACCACTTTAGAACACCTTAGCAACCACCTAGAATACAGTAGCAACTGCCTAGCAACCACTTAGCAACACCTTAGCAACCACCTGGAAAATGCTAGCAACTGCATAGCAACCAGTTAGCAACTACTTAACAACCACTTAGCAACACCTTAGCAACCACCTGGAAAATGCTAGCAACTGCATAGCAACCAGTTAGCAACTACTTAACAACCATGTGGCAACTGCCTAGCAACAGCTTAGCAACCACTTTAGAAATGATAACAACTGTCTAGCAACCAGTTAGCAACACCTTAGCAACCACCTGGAAAACGTTAGCATCTGTCTAGCAACCGGTTAGCAACACCTTAGCAACCACCAGGAAAATGTTAGCAACTTCCTATCAATCATGTGGAGTATGTTAGCAACTGGCTAGCAACAGCTTGGCAACCACTTTAGAAACGATAACAACTGCCTAGCAACCACTTAGCAACATCTTAGCAACTACCTGGAATACATTAGCAACACCTTAGCAACCACTTTAGAAATGTTAACAACTGCCTAGCAACCACTTAGCAACATCTTAGCAACCACCTGGAAAATGTTAGCAACTGTCTAGCAACCACTTACCAACCACCTGGAATACGTTAGCAACTACCTAGCAACAGCTTAGCAACACCTTAGCAACCACCTGGAATATGTTAGCAACTGCCTAGCAATCATCTGTAATACGTTAGCAACTACCTAGCAACCACTTAGCAACACTATATTGACCACGTTTAATACATTAGCAACTGCCTAGTAACAACTCAACAACCACTTTAGAACACCTTAGCAACCACCTAGAATACATTAGCAACTGCCTAGCAACAGCTTAGCAAAACTTTCGCAACCACCTAGATTATGTTAGAAATGTTAGCAACTTCCTAGCAACCACTTAGCAACCACTTGGAATACCTTAACAACTGCTTTGCAACACCTTAGTAACCATTCTAGATATTATAGCAACTGCCTAGCAACCAGTTAGCAACACCTTACCATTTACAAGTTTAAGATAATGGTAAAATTAAGATAGCACTGGATTGAGATGGCCAATTCTTTCAAGTCTTTTAGTTTACATTTAGTTATTTTAGAGATTTATTTACTTTTATTGATATTATTATGATATTTGTGCGGTGTGGTGTGGTATGTATATATATACACCTTAGGTACCATTTGGGTTCCATGTCAGTGGTCTACTTTACATATTTTATTCCTCTGTCATACAGCAAATACTTTTATATTATTTATGTCTAATGTATGACACTTTTTTTTACTATCTTTTAATTTCCTATTTCTTTTACCATGTTTATAGACTCATGATAAGTTATGCAGGTTTCCCTAGATTACCAGAATATTTTGGCACATTCATAATAAAGCTGAAGTAAACTTTTGCAAATGGTTTAGATTCTCGAAGATTGCACTCATCTTTAAGCCCTTTTTAATATCAGTAACAGATATCTTACACAGAAAAACAAACATTCATTGGATAACAAACATTGGAAAACATTGGAAAACAAACATCTTTATTGAGTGTAATCATATATAAAGAGATGAACAGACAAAGACAAATATCAGACTTTCATGCAAAGCTGATTTATCAAATGTGAGATTTATATATTCTTCTGTATTATATAAATAAATAAAGTCATATCTTTTTTCACACAACTTATTATTACGAATTTGAAGATAAATTGTTAACATATTAATAACATAGATTGAAGGTACTTCCACAGTTTCCCTGTTTAATTCTTGTAGTGTACATTGTGTACACTTGACACTGATTTAAAATCACAGTACTGTGCAAAAATTGTGTTGTTTGGTTATCACAGACACACACACGAACACACGAGTACTTTAAAAATAAATGTGTTCGGTAATAACACAAACTAAAACTCAACACACACACACGAGTACTGTAAAAATAAATGAGTTCAGTAATAACACAAACTAAAACTCAACACACACACACGAGTACTGTAAAAATAAATGAGTTCAGTAATAACACAAACTAAAACTCAACACACACACACGAGTACTGTAAAAATAAATGTGTTCGGTAATAACACAAACTAAAACTCAACACACACACACGAGTACTGTAAAAATAAATGAGTTCAGTAATAACACAAACTAAAACTCAACACACACACACGAGTACTGTAAAAATAAATGTGTTCGGTAATAACACAAACTAAAACTCAACACACACACGAGTACTGTAAAAATAAATGTGTTCAGAAATAACACAAACTAAAACTCAACACACACACACGAGTACTGTAAAAATAAATGTGTTCAGTAATAACACAAACTAAAACTCAACACACACACACGAGTACTGTAAAAATAAATGTGTTCAGTAATAACACACACTAAAACTCAACACACACACACGAGTACTGTAAAAATAAATGAGTTCAGTAATAACACACACTAAAACTCAACACACACACACGAGTACTGTAAAAATAAATGTGTTCAGTAATAACACACACTAAAACTCAATACACACACACGAGTACTGTAAAAATAAATGTGTTCAGTAATAACACAAACTAAAACTCAACACACACACACGAGTACTGTAAAAATAAATGTGTTCAGTAATAACACACACTAAAACTCAACACACACACGAGTACTGTAAAAATAAATGTGTTCAGTAATAACACACACTAAAACTCAACACACACACGAGTACTGTAAAAATAAATGTGTTCTGTAATAACACACACTAAAACTCAACACACACACACGAGTACTGTAAAAATAAATGTGTTCAGTAATAACACACACTAAAACTCAACACACACACGAGTACTGTAAAAATAAATGAGTTCAGTAATAACACACACTAAAACTCAACACACACACACGAGTACTGTAAAAATAAATGTGTTCAGTAATAACACAAACTAAAACTCAACACACACGAGTACTGTAAAAATAAATGTGTTCAGTAATAACACACACTAAAACTCAACACACACACGAGTACTGTAAAAATAAATGTGTTCAGTAATAACACACACTAAAACTCAACACACACACACGAGTACTGTAAAAATAAATGAGTTCAGTAATAACACACACTAAAACTCAACACACACACACGAGTACTGTAAAAATAAATGTGTTCAGTAATAACACAAACTAAAACTCAACACACACGAGTACTGTAAAAATAAATGAGTTCAGTAATAACACACACTAAAACTCAACACACACACACGAGTACTGTAAAAATAAATGAGTTCAGTAATAACACACACTAAAACTCAACACACACACACAAGTACAGTAAAAATAAATGTGTTCAGAAATAACACAAACTAAAACTCAACACACACACACACGAGTACTGTAAAAAAAGGTGTTCAGTAATAACACAAACTAAAACAACACACACACACGAGTACTGTAAAAAAAAGGTGTTCAGTAATAACACACACTAAAACTCAACACACACACACGAGTACTGTAAAAAAAAAGGTGTTCAGTAATAACACAAACTAAAACTCAACACACACACGAGTACTGTAAAAATAAATGAGTTCAGTAATAACACACACTAAAACTCAACACACACACACGAGTACTGTAAAAATAAATGTGTTCAGTAATAACACAAACTAAAACTCAACACACACACACGAGTACTGTAAAAATAAATGTGTTCAGAAATAACACACACTAAAACTCAACACACACACACAAGTACAGTAAAAATAAATGAGTTCAGTAATAACACACACTAAAACTCAACACACACACACGAGTACTGTAAAAATAAAGGTGTTCTGTAATAACACACACTAAAACTCAACACACACACACGAGTACTGTAAAAATAAATGTGTTCAGAAATAACACACACTAAAACTCAACACACACACACAAGTACAGTAAAAATAAATGAGTTCAGTAATAACACACACTAAAACTCAACACACACACACGAGTACTGTAAAAATAAAGGTGTTCTGTAATAACACAAACTAAAAATCAACACACACACGAGTACTGTAAAAATAAAGGTGTTCTGTAATAACACACACTAAAAATAAAGTCTCACACGCACACACACACAAACAGGTACTATGCTCAAATAGTGTCAAACACCAAAACTCATCACACACAAATACATTACTAAAAGCCCCAAGATGTATTTATCAACATAAAACAAACAGCTAAATCATATAATCTACAACTTTGTTCAAGAAATATAAATGCATTCCAACTGAGCCAGTCTTGAAAATGTCCAGGAATCTGTCACCTTCTGAGGGCACCTATATAAAAAAGGGGTATCAAACATTCCCCTGATTCTGCCACTGCACTGTCTGCTGCACCAATCACTGCATTGTACTGTTGTACTATTTAGGTCAGCTTAGCTGTTTTGCACATGTGCTGCCAGGGAGATTGCAAGGCTTCTCTGTGAAGCCCCAGGACTGTCCATTCTGGCAGTTAAGGGATACTGAGGCCTTTGGGGGTCTTTGGTAGAGCTCAGGTGGTGCTGGGGAGCCTGGTGGAGTTCTCTGTGCAGTCCTTGTACTGTCCAGTAGGACTTTTGGGGTGTTGCTGTCCTCTGAGCCATGTAGGAAGATGGTAAGCAGGTGCTGAGGCCTCTGGGGGCTGTGGTGTTGCTCTGGTGGTGCTGGGGAGCCTGGTGGAGTTCTCTGTGCAGAACCCTGGAATGTCCATTGTGGCAGTCAAGTTGTGAGGCCCACTGAGCCATGTAGGGAAACGTTAAGGGGATTTTGAAGTCTCTGCTTTGGTAGTGCTCTGGATCTGTGTGTAGCCTTGGGCAATTGCAGTAATGAAGAGTAAATAAAGTCTCTTGGCTTGCTGATGCCTGTGTATTTTCCTTATCCCACTGCTTCTTCTTTAGGCCCGCATCGTCCCCTGCCCCAACAACAAGAAGAGGCCTTGTGTCTTTGAAAGCGGGTTGGTGCTGCCAGAGAGTCCGCTTTTGGTAGTGCTCAGGTCCTGCCTGGTGGAGTTCTCTGTGCAGCCCTTGGACTGTCCAATATGACTTCTGGGGTGTTGCTGTCCTCTAAGCCATGTAGGAAGATGGTAAGGGGATACTAAGGCCTCTGGGGAACTGTGGTAGTGCTCTGGTGGTGCTGGGGAGCCTGGTGGAGTTCTCTGTGCAGCCCTTGGACTGTCCAGTATGACTTTTGGGGTGTTGCTGTCCTCTGAGCAATGTAGGAAGATGGTAAGGAGGTGCTGAGGCCTCTGGGGGCTGTGGTGGTGCTCTGGTGGTGCTGGGGAGCCTGGTGGAGTTCTCTGTGCAGAACCCTGGAATGTCCATTGTGGCAGTCAAGTTTTGAGGACTTCTGAGCCATGTAGGGAAACATTATAAATAAAGTTTCTTGGCTTGCTGATGCCTGTGTATTTTCCTCATCCCACTGCTTCTTCTTTAGGCCCGCATCGTCCCCTGCCTCAACAACAAGAAGAGTCCTTGTGTCTTTGAAAGGGGGTTGGTGCTGCCAGAGAGTCCGCTTTTGGTAGTGCTCAGGTCCTGCCTGGTGGAGTTCTCTGTGCAGCCCTTGGACTGTCCAATATGACTTCTGGGGTGTTGCTGTCCTCTGAGCCATGTAGGAAGAGGGTAAGGGGGTGCTGATACCTCTGGGGCACTGTGGTAGTGCTCTGGTGGTGCTGGGGAGCCTGGTGGAGTTCTCTGTGCAGAACCCTATGTCCTCTTTTTGAGGACAGCCACGTCCCCTGCTCCAACAACAAGAAGAGGCCTTGTGTCTTTGAGCAGTCTTGGGCCATTCCACTATGGAGGAGACACTTTCTCTCTCTCAAGTGGACATGGCCACTGCTGATTAAAAAAAAGGTATATGTTGATTACCTTCCAGCCTTCTGACCTTCACCAGTTTCATGTAAAATGATATATTCTTTACATTTTTGTATTGTTGGGTTTGCTGAGTTGAGGTTTCTTTACTATTAATACATTTGTTTCAGTTTATTTTAACTGTATATATTTTATTTGTTGACATCAAGTTATGCTGCATTGCAATTCACTCAATACAACTGTAAAGCTTATATAACAGCTAATTTCAGTATTGTTAATTTGGGTGTAGGCTGCTGCACACTACTTTTAAAAAACTTTGAGTGAATAAAGAGAACAACAAAAAACAATTACATTAATTTGTAGTATTAGCAGAGATTAATAGTAAAGAACTACTTCACTGTAGTACTTAAGTACTAAAATTCTGTATCTGAATCTACTGGAGTATATTTTTTACTTCACTACTGTACTTAAGTAAAAAAAAACTATATTGTATCTGTATCTACTGGAGTATTATTTTTACATCACTACTGTACTTAAGTACTAAAATACTGTCTTCTGGAGTATTGTTTTTACTTAACTTCTGTAACTAAGCACTAAAAAGCTGTATCTGTATCTAATGGAGTATTATTTTTACTTCACTACTGTACTTAAATACAAAAATACTGTATTTACTGAAGTATTATTTTTACTTCACTACTGTACTTAAGTACAAAAATACTGTATCTGTATCTACTGGAGTATTGTTTTTACTTCACTTCTGTAACTAAGCACTAAAAAGCTGTATCTGTATCTACCGGAGTATTATGTTTACTTCACTACTGTACTTAAGCGCTAACATACTGTATTTGTATCTACTGGACTATTATTTTTACTTCACTACTGTACTTAATACAAAAACTATACTGTATCTGCATCTACTGGAGTACTATTTTTACTTCACTACTGTACTTAAGTACAAAAGTACTGTATCTGTCAGGGTTGACCCAGGCAGAGAGACGAGGAGGCGGACGTTAAACACAGGTAGGGCGAATTTATTAAATAAATATAAACAAATAAACAAGTAAACAAGAAACAAAGAAAAACAAGAAACAGAGGCTATAAAACTAGACAGGATGAACTTAAACAGGGCAAGGGAATAAACTAGGGATATATATATATAAGAAAATAAAACAAGAAACTAAACTAGACAGAGGATGAATACACTAAACAGGGAAATGAGTAAACTAGGGAACTAGAAACAAACAGAGATAAACACTAAACAAGGACCTAGGGCAATGACTAATGAAACACAGAGAGACAGAGAAACGCAGAGAGACAGACAACGGGGGACAGTGCAAAGACCGACAGAGGACAAGTAACAGAGGAAGTCTATTTAACTAAACAGGAACACACTGGGAGTGGAAACACCTGGGGAAGGGGTGGAGCTACAAATGAGACATGAGGTAATGGAAAATCACAGGCAGAACACAGGGGCACGCGTCACGTGGGACAACACAGGCACGAGGACAGACAGGAAACAGGGCCAGGCGTGACAGAAACCTCCCCCTAAACGCGCAGCTCCCGAGGCGCGTAAAAACAAACCCCGGGGGCTGGCGGCAGGGAGAGGCCGGGGAAAACAGGAGACCGAACGGGAGACTGGACAGGAAACTGGACAGGAGATGGAGACAGGACAGGGGACAGAGACTGGACAGGGAACGGACACTGGACGGGGAACTGGACAGGTGACGGAGACTGGACAGGTGACGGAGACTGGACGGGGAACTGGACAGGTGACGGAGACTGGATGGGGAACGGAGACTGGACGGGGAACTCGGAGTCTCGGAGAGCGGCGCGGCCGCCGCTGAAATCTCGGAGAGCGGCGCGGCCGCCGCTGAAATCTCGGAGAGTGGCGCTGCCGCCACTGCAGTCTGTGAGCACGGCGCGGCCGCCGCTGAAATCTCGGAGAGCGGCGCTGCCGCCACTGCAGTCTGTGAGCACGGCGCGGCCGCCGCTGAAATCTCGGAGAGCGGCGCTGCCGCCACTGCAGTCTGTGAGCACGGCGCGGCCGCCGCTGAAATCTCGGAGAGCGGCGCTGCCGCCACTGCAGTCTGTGAGCACGGCGCGGCCGCCGCTGAAGTCTCGGAGAGCGGTGCGTGCAACACGGGGCGTGGCATCTCAGTCGCGTGTATCGCGGGACGCAGCGCTTCAGACGCGTGCTTCACGGGGCGTGGCATGAAGAGATCCGCTGCAGCACTGTAGCCCGAAGCTGCGGGTGAAGTAAAAACCCGGACTGGATTCCTACTCTCTCGTGCAGCGTCAGGTGTGAGCAGCGCGGGGAGCGCTGGCCCACCGGTGAAAGCTGGTGCGGGGAAAGTCTTTGACCGCGGCTGGCTCGCCGCGCAGGGGGTCTCGGAGCGCGGTTCTGCTGCTACCGCGAAAGACACAGGGCGCGGATCGGCAGCTACCACAGGAGGAAGTAGCGGCTGACGGGCTGGTGCAGGAGGGCAGTCCTCAAACTCCTCTTCACTGGACGCAGGTGTGAGGAGATCGGAGTAGTCCCAGGAATAGGACTCCTCACAGCCTGCATCCATGCCACCCCCGTCCTCGTCGGGGCGAGGATCGAGGCTGACCGCACACAGCCCAAGCGCCCCCCCCAAGAAAATCCTCCCCGGAAACGGGCTTCTCCTCCGGCTGGCGGGACCCCTTAAAACGTCTACCCCGAGGCCTGCGGCGTCCTTGAGGCCTCGGGGATTCCAACGCCGGGGTCCCGAATGGAGCATGGCGGATCGCCATCCTGGAGCCAGTCCACGGGATCCCCTTGTGGGTCTCGGTGGGCGCCACTGAAGCTGGGAGCGGGTCATCTCCCCGGATTTGCTCGGCGAGGAGGCGGAGAAACTCCAGGTCCGCCTTCCGAGCAGCATGCCACTGGTTTACATCCATATGGTCAGTCTTTTTGTCAGGGTTGACCCAGGCAGAGAGACGAGGAGGCGGACGTAAACACAGGTAGGGCGAATTTATTAAATAAATATAAACAAATAAACAAGTAAACAAGAAACAAAGAAAAACAAGAAACAGAGGCTATAAAACTAGACAGGATGAACTTAAACAGGGCAAGGGAATAAACTAGGGATATATATATATAAGAAAATAAAACAAGAAACTAAACTAGACAGAGGATGAATACACTAAACAGGGAAATGAGTAAACTAGGGAACTAGAAACAAACAGAGATAAACACTAAACAAGGACCTAGGGCAATGACTAATGAAACACAGAGAGACAGAGAAACGCAGAGAGACAGACAACGGGGGACAGTGCAAAGACCGACAGAGGACAAGTAACAGAGGAAGTCTATTTAACTAAACAGGAACACACTGGGAGTGGAAACACCTGGGGAAGGGGTGGAGCTACAAATGAGACATGAGGTAATGGAAAATCACAGGCAGAACACAGGGGCACGCGTCACGTGGGACAACACAGGCACGAGGACAGACAGGAAACAGGGCCAGGCGTGACAGTATCTTTATCGACTGGAGTATTATTATTTTTACTTCACTACTGTACTAAAGTACAAAAACTATGCTGTATCTGTATCTTATGGAGTATTATTTTTACTTCACTACTGTACTTAATACAAAAATACTGTATTTACTGAAGTATTATTTTTACTTCACTAATGTAATTGAGTACAGAAATACTGTATCTGTATCGACTGGAGTATTATTATTTTTACTTCACTACTGTACATATATATTGTACTAATATACTGTATCTGTATCTACTGGAGTAATGTTTTTACTTCACTTCTGCAATTAATCACTAAAAAGCTGTATCCGTAACTACTGGAGTATTATGTTTGCTTCACTACTGTACTTAAGTACAAAAACACTGTATCTACTGGAGTATTATTTTTACTTCACTACTGTACTTAAGCGCTAACATACTGTATCTGTATCTACTGGAGTATTATTTTTACTTCACTACTGTACTTAAGCGCTAACATACTGTATCTGTATCTACTGGAGTATTATTTTTACTTCACTACTGTACTTAAGCGCTAACAAACTGTATCTGTATCTACTGGAGTATTATTTTTACTTCACTACTGTACTTAAGCGCTAACAAACTGTATCTGTATCTACTGGAGTATTATTTTTACTTCACTACTGTACTTAAGCGCTAACATACTGTATCTGTATCTACTGGAGTATTATTTTTACTTCACTACTGTACTTAATACAAAAACTATACTGTATCTGCATCTACTGGAGTATTATTTTACTTCACTACTGTAACTTAGCACTAAAAAGCTGTATCTGTATCTTATGGAGTATCATTTTTACTTCACTACTGTACTTAAGCGCTAACATACTGTATCTGTATCTACTGGAGTATTATTTTTACTTCACTACTGTACTTAAATACAAAAATACTGTATTTACTGAAGTATTATTTTTACTTCACTAATGTAATTGAGTACAGAAAACCGTATCTGTATCAACTGGAGTATTATTATTTTTACTTCACTACTGTACCTAAGTACAAAAATACTGTATCTGTATCTACTGGAGTATTGTTTTTACTTCACTTCTGTAACTAAGCACTAAAAAGCTGTATCTGTATCTACCGGAGTATTATGTTTACTTCACTACTGTACTTAAGCGCTAACATACTGTATTTGTATCTACTGGACTATTATTTTTACTTCACTACTGTACTTAATACAAAAACCATACTGTATCTGCATCTACTGGAGTACTATTTTTACTTCACTACTGTACTTAAGTACAAAAGTACTGTATCTTTATTGACTGGAGTATTATTATTTTTACTTCACTACTGTACTAAAGTACAAAAACTATGCTGTATATGTATCTTATGGAGTATTATTTTTACTTCACTACTGTACTTAAGTGCTAACATACTGTATGTGTATCTACTGGAGTATTATTTTTACTTCACTACTGTACTTAATACAAAAATACTGTATTTACTGAAGTATTATTTTTACTTCACTAATGTAATTGAGTACAGAAATACTGTATCTGTATCGACTGGAGTATTATTATTTTTACTTCACTACTGTACATATATATTGTACTAATATACTGTATCTGTATCTACTGGAGTAATGTTTTTACTTCACTTCTGCAATTAAGCACTAAAAAGCTGTATCCGTAACTACTGGAGTATTATGTTTGCTTCACTACTGTACTTAAGTACAAAAACACTGTATCTACTGTACTTAAGCGCTAACATACTGTATCTGTATCTACTGGAGTATTATTTTTACTTCACTACTGTACTTAAGCGCTAACATACTGTATCTGTATCTACTGGAGTATTATTTTTACTTCACTACTGTACTTAATAAAAACTATACTGTATCTGCATCTACTGGAGTATTATTTTACTTCACTACTGTAACTTAGCACTAAAAAGCTGTATCTGTATCTTATGGAGTATCATTTTTACTTCACTACTGTACTTAAGCGCTAACATACTGTATCTGTATCTACTGGAGTATTAGTTTTACTTCACTACTGTACTTAAATACAAAAATACTGTATTTACTGAAGTATTATTTTTACTTCACTAATGTAATTGAGTACAAAAATACTGTATCTGTATTTACTGAAGTATTATTTTTACTTCACTAATGTAATTGAGTACAGAAAAACTGTATCTGTATCAACTGGAGTATTATTATTTTTACTTCACTACTGTACCTAAGTACAAAAATACTGTATCTGCATCTACTGGAGTACTATTTTTACTTCACTACTGTACTTAAGTACAAAAGTACTGTATCTTTATTGACTGGAGTATTATTATTTTTACTTCACTACTGTACTAAAGTACAAAAACTATGCTGTATATGTATCTTATGGAGTATTATTTTTACTTCACTACTGTACTTAAGTGCTAACATACTGTATGTGTATCTACTGGAGTATTATTTTTACTTCACTACTGTACTTAATACAAAAATACTGTATTTACTGAAGTATTATTTTTACTTCACTAATGTAATTGAGTACAGAAATAATGTATCTGTATCGACTGGAGTATTATTATTTTTACTTCACTACTGTACATATATATTGTACTAATATACTGTATCTGTATCTACTGGAGTAATGTTTTTACTTCACTTCTGCAATTAAGCACTAAAAAGCTGTATCCGTAACTACTGGAGTATTATGTTTGCTTCACTACTGTACTTAAGTACAAAAACACTGTATCTACTGGAGTATTATTTTTACTTCACTACTGTACTTAAGCGCTAACATACTGTATCTGTATCTACTGGAGTATTATTTTTACTTCACTACTGTACTTAAGCGCTAACATACTGTATCTGTATCTACTGGAGTATTATTTTTACTTCACTACTGTACTTAATACAAAAACTATACTGTATCTGCATCTACTGGAGTATTATTTTACTTCACTACTGTAACTTAGCACTAAAAAGCTGTATCTGTATCTTATGGAGTATCATTTTTACTTCACTACTGTACTTAAGCGCTAACATACTGTATCTGTATCTACTGGAGTATTATTTTTACTTCACTACTGTACTTAAATACAAAAATACTGTATTTACTGAAGTATTATTTTTACTTCACTAATGTAATTGAGTACAAAAATACTGTATCTGTATCTACTGGAGTATTATTTTTACTTCACTACTGTACTTAAGTACAAAAATACTGTATCTGTATCTTCTGGAGTATTGTTTTTACTTCACTTCTGTAACTAAGCACTAAAAAGCTGTATCTGTATCTACCGGAGTATTATGTTTACTTCACTACTGTACTTAAGCGCTAACATACTGTATTTGTATCTACTGGACTATTATTTTTACTTCACTACTGTACTTAATACAAAAACTATACTGTATCTGCATCTACTGGAGTACTATTTTTACTTCACTACTGTACTTAAGTACAAAAGTACTGTATCTTTATCGACTGGACTATTATTATTTTTACTTCATTACTGTACTAAAGTACAAAAACTATGCTGTATCTGTATCTTATGGAGTATTATTTTTACTTCACTACTGTACTTAAGTGCTAACATACTGTATGTGTATCTACTGGAGTATTATTTTTACTTCACTACTGTACTTAATACAAAAATACTGTATTTACTGAAGTATTATTTTTACTTCACTAATGTAATTGAGTACAGAAATACTGTATCTGTATCGACTGGAGTATTATTATTTTTACTTCACTACTGTACATATATATATTGTACTAATATACTGTATCTGTATCTACTGGAGTAATGTTTTTACTTCACTTCTGCAATTAAGCACTAAAAAGCTGTATCCGTAACTACTGGAGTATTATGTTTGCTTCACTACTGTACTTAAGTACAAAAACACTGTATCTACTGGAGTATTATTTTTACTTCACTACTGTACTTAAGCGCTAACATACTGTATCTGTATCTACTGGAGTATTATTTTTACTTCACTACTGTACTTAAGCGCTAACAAACTGTATCTGTATCTACTGGAGTATTATTTTTACTTCACTACTGTACTTAAGCGCTAACATACTGTATCTGTATCTACTGGAGTATTATTTTACTTCACTACTGTACTTAATACAAAAACTATACTGTATCTGCATCTACTGGAGTATTATTTTACTTCACTACTGTAACTTAGCACTAAAAAGCTGTATCTGTATCTTATGGAGTATCATTTTTACTTCACTACTGTACTTAAGTGCTAACATACTGTATCTGTATCTACTGGAGTATTATTTTTACTTCACTACTGTACTTAAATACAAAAATACTGTATTTACTGAAGTATTATTTTTACTTCACTAATGTAATTGAGTACAGAAAAACTGTATCTGTATCAACTGGAGTATTATTATTTTTACTTCACTACTGTACCTAAGTACAAAAATACTGTATCTGTATCTACTGGAGTATTATTTTTACTTCACTACTGTACTTAAGTACAAAAATACTGTATCTGTATCTACTGGAGTATTGTTTTTACTTCACTTCTGTAACTAAGCACTAAAAAGCTGTATCTGTATCTACCGGCGTATTATGTTTACTTCACTACTGTACTTAAGCGCTAACATACTGTATTTGTATCTACTGGACTATTATTTTTACTTCACTACTGTACTTAATACAAAAACTATACTGTATCTGCATCTACTGGAGTACTATTTTTACTTCACTACTGTACTTAAGTACAAAAGTACTGTATCTGTATCGACTGGAGTATTATTATTTTTACTTCACTACTGTACTTAAGTACAAAAATACTGTATCTGTCTCTACTGGAGTATTATTTTTACTTCACTACTGTACTTAAGTACAAAAATACTGTATTACTGAAGTATTATTTTTACTTCACTAATGTAATTGAGTACAGAAATACTGTATCTGTATCGACTGGAGTATTATTATTTTTACTTCACTACTGTACATATATATTGTACTAATATACTGTATCTGTATCTGCTGGAGTAATGTTTTTACTTCACTTCTGCAATTAAGCACTAAAAAGCTGTATCTGTAACTACTGGAGTATTATGTTTACTTCACTACTGTACTTAAGTACAAAAACACTGTATCTACTGGAGTATTATTTTTACTTCACTACTGTACTTAAGTACAAAAACACTGTATCTACTGGAGTATTATTTTTACTTCACTACTGTATCTGTACCTAATTACACTTTTACTTCAATACATATTTTGGATGAGTTTAATACTTTGAGTGTGATATGGTTTTTATGTGCTGCATCATTACTCGTTACAATTATATAAATGTTAGGAATCATTTCAAACCCACATTTTTACTAAAGGGTTTGACCCAGTACACAGTACTGTGCTTTCACTTTCAGTACTTCAGTGCTACATTTTACAATAAACTACCTGAATACAAAAAATCCTTACAAAAAAGTACAAAATTGTTGAATACTTTAGTACTTTTACTTAAGTGTGGAGCTGAAAGAGCACTTTAACTTCTACTAAAGTCTATTTTGTTCTTTTACTCAAGTCTGGGTCTCTAGTACTATATACATGTCTAGATATTAGTTTCCAGATTTTGTCTATATCTAAAACATGATTGATTTACTGTTCTACATATACTGAATTGATCTGAATCTAACATAATTGGTAAGTTAAACTATATTTTCAATTACACCACATAATAAACAGGGATGTGATAGCTATAGTATGTGTGTAAAGTTCCTGTTGCAATTCTAGTGTTTGGGTCAGAAAGAAACACTGGATCTAAAAGTGTGTTTTTCTCTGTTGTAGCATGATTAATAATCTGTGTGAATCCCTCTGAATGAAATAGGTTTAGAATGGGTTTGTTTACATTACTCAGTTGATCTTCGTTAAAGTCTCCACACACCACTGCAGGTTTGTAGGCCATGATCTCAAGGAAAGTCAAAAGGGCATCAAGGTTTGGCATGAAGTCTGACAGTTTGTATTTTGGAGGTCTGTACACAACTGCAATCACAAACTGTTTGGGCACATCAATCTTCAACAGCAAAAACTCTAGATCTGTGACATTCTGCACATATTGCACTTGGCGAGCCTGAATGTGATTTTTGACATAGATGGCAACCCCTCCTCCACTTCTGTTGGATAGATGAGTGTAGTTGGTGTAGGAAACATGTCTGTTACGGTGATACATTCTGTAACCATTTAACTGAAGACAATCAGGAACGGTAGAACCAGTCAGATGAGTCTCAGTCAGACACAGAACATCTGATAGGAGGAGTTCATGATGGCTTTTGATGTCTTCAATATGACTCTGTAGACCCTCTGTGTTGTGATGAATGATCTTAAGAGCTGTAGTGAGATTTGGGTCTCTTGCAATGTGCAGAAGTGGCTGGACAGTACACAGGTCAGCTTTGGGCATGTTCTCCAGTGCAGCGCTGATTTGTGGGTCACAGAAAATCTTTTTCTCATCAAAGTCAATGATGTGTAGCCCACTGAGTGATGTAGTTCTGCTTAGTGCAACATAAGCCATGCCTGGTTCAAAAATTTTCTTTAGTGACACGACAGCAGAATGAGTCGTCATTCCCTGAACTTTATGAGCAGTGCATGCAAATGCTAACTTCATTGGAAACTGTCTTCGAACTGTTCCTTTCTTTTTCAGACTTTCCTCTTCTCTCTCAATGTAAACAAGATTATCATTTTCTCCAGGTACTTTACTGCGGTGTTTTCGTCCTGCATCAGCATTATCAATCTCAAGACCAATCATCTGAACCACAGGAACACTGTTACGGGTCTGTGTGATTATTTTAGCCACTTTACCAAAAGATCCATTGACCAGCCCAGATTCCACATCAATATTTCTGGTGAGCATCACTCGTGCACCAACTGCCACCTGTAGTGTGTCCATTAGATCACCTTTCTCTCCTTTAAAAGGGGCACCTTGTTTCTGCATCTGTCCTGATCTGGGGTCTTTCTTATAATCCTCTGCATCTATATTGATAATATCTGAAAAACGTGAGGTTATGGCTGCTGAGTTAAAATCATCCACTTCTTTATTAGTAGGAAATATGTGTAATGCTTCTGGGGGACAGTCTTCAATAGGTTTAATGACCTGTTCCAGCACACGTCTGTCAGCATCAGTCAGAGCTTCATGTTTCTGTTTCACTCTCAGTCTGTTCAGCAGCTCAGCAAAGGCAAGATCATCTTTCTGACACATGATTTCAGTCAGTGTGATCATCTTAAAGTGATCTCTCCAGAAGTCCAGCACATGATCCTCATACACACACAGTGGCCTAGCCCTTCCAAGTGGTGGTAATTGTTGGAAATCACCGACAGCCATAATACAGATATTACCGAAAGGTTTATCATTTCCTTTAATCTGCTGTAATCTCCAATTCACATATGCAAACAGTGGTTTAGACACCATGGATATTTCATCAATGATCATGATCTGTAAATTGGAAAAGTTTGCTCTGATCTCATCCAGACTGTTTCCAAGTCCCTGATATGGAGGTTTCAGGCTCCTTGGGAGTTTCAGGAGTGCATGCAGTGTTTTTCCATTAATGTTATGACTGGCACAGCCGGTAAATGCACTCAGAAGCACTGTGGGTTTGGACATATCAGCTTCCTCTCTTACACAGGGCATTTTCTGTAAGATTTTAGTTGCCTCTGCATACACAGACTTAATAAGGTGACTCTTTCCTGTTCCTGCTGTTCCAGCTACATAATAAAAAAATGATTCTGGGTTTTCATTCAGCACTTTTCTTTTACACCAGTCCCTTATCTTATAGAACACAGCAGCTTGTGTCTCATTCAGGCTGCGGTACATTTTTTTCATCTCAACATCACTCAGTTGTGGAGCTTCTATTACAGGCATGGCTGTTCTGTTATCAGATGTGGATGGAGCGAAATCTGGAACATCATCTGCCTCAGTTATATCAGTGGGATCTGTGGGTTCTTGCTCAATCATGCACTCTAATCGAATCAGTTCATTTGTTGGAGCCAAATTAGTCCAGGCATCTTCAATAGGACCATTCTGTTCAAAATTCTCAATGGCCTTATCAATAGCTTCACTGTGCTTTTCATACTTTTTCTGTTCTCATTTACAGTGGTGTGAACACACTGCAGTGTGTCTGTTCCTGGCAGTTTAACTGAGGCAAAAGCATAGAAGGATTCATACGTGTTGAACTGAGCAGTTTTAAGCTGTGAGCTGCAGCGGTGTGGCAGGTAAAGTTTTAGTAGTGTTGCATAGAATTTTTCTGGATGTTTCTGTTGTGAAAAACGTGCAAATCGAATGATGGCAGGTTTTCCTCTGGTTCGCTTTTTGATGTGTCCCATGTCATTCTGCAGTGGAAGTACATTTTTACCCTTTCTCTGATCTGCATAAACAACCCGATATTCACTAGCAAATTCAGCCATGCACATGTTCTCAAACTGTATTGTTTCAGGCCTGGCCATGTACTTTTCTGCTAATCCAGTCATCCACACATTCTCATCATCAGGGGCTTTGTCCTGTAAACAGCTCATAGGCAGACTCATCTTCACTGCGTTATCATCAGTGGGTATGAAAATCACAGCACGGGATGATGATTTCAGTTTTAGACTGCAGGTTCGAGCTACTGCTTCCTGTGCACTGACCTCTCTGTTTTTAGCATAGGCATGCATCACCTGTTTCATGCTTTCTCTCTCAGATGTGGTGGGACACATTTCTTTTATCACTCCTTTCAGGTATTCTCTCATTTCATGTTCACCTTTTGAGATGTATGACAGAATGTACATTATGCAGGTGTACGGGTTCAGGATGAACTGTATATCCATGTTGGCCTCCCAGGCTCTGAGCAGCAGTGAATTGTAGCTGTTCACCCAGCAATCATTTGGTTCACGTTGCATTATAACTACACTTGCTGAACTGAGACTGTTTACATTGTCTTTATACTCTTCATATGTCATGTTTACAGTTTCTAGAAGCTGTGTGATGCTTTCAAAGTTCTGAGTCTTATCATTTAGCAGATCCCACACTGGCTGAAGCTTTGATTTAGCTTGTGTCACAGGTTCATCTTTTTCTGCACCTTCATCATCTGAGTCAGTGTCAGGGGGTGGTCTGGGTCGTGTGATCAGTGTTTTCATCATGGGGGGTTTAGGAAATCCAAACCTGCAGTGTTTATTGTTCTTTTTGCATGATTTAGAGTGATTTCTGCTGTGTGTTTGAACTTCTGAGACAATTCTGTTCAGTTCAGGGTCTCTGTTTGGGTCTGGCAGTTTGCAGGAAATGTGTCTGTCAATGAAATCACAAACATCCTGATCTTCGTCATTTTCAAACTCTGGAGCACCGTTCACCCAGAATAAGCAGTGAATGTGTGGAGAGCCTCTCTGTTGGAACTCAACACGAAAAAAGAAGTCAACGATCTGACCAATGGGCTGAGCAGGAGACTGAATAAGGTTCATAAGAGCTTCTACACGTTTCTCAAACATGCGCATGACTGTGACAGGATTACTGCGCAGAATCTCACATTTCTCTGACCAGTCCAGGGCTGAAAAGTCCACAGATTCACCTTGCTGTGCTTTAATTGCTGTGATTACCTCAGGCCATCTCATCTCTGCAGCACTGAATGTACAAAAGAATGTGGGAGTTCCCAATTGACGAAGCATTGCAAAAAGGTCTCTGAGTGTTTTCTGCCAATAGGCAGGCGTGCCTCTGAGAGGTTGCATAAAACGGCTGCCCTCGTTATTGTGTATGAGTTTCTCTAATTCACGTTTGTCCTGTAAGAGAGCACTGTTGATTTTTCGGCCTTCGCGTGTCACTGATTTTGCTTTTCTCAGCTGGATTGACATGCTGGAAGTGGCTTGGTTCATTTCAGTCACAAACTGAGCAAAGAAAATGTAGTTTGTGTCTCTTGCAAAGCGATTATCAGCAGAAAACAGCCTGGCATTGAAATATCTGCTGGGTGAGAGAGCTGTGTGTCTGTCAGGTTCATCAAATGTGTTTTCACCTGTTGGAAACTGAACAGGAAAAGCCATTGCTTCCAGTTTAGGAACTTTAAATATGCTTACTGGATTGTTTCTCTCAGCGGGGGCAATGCAAAATATCCCATCATTAAAAGACAACAGATGCTGACCGAGATCTGGAGGTTGTAGACACGTGTCTAATGCGAGACCTGTGTTCTGTTCTGTGCTTTCAGCCTCATTATCTACATCATGTTCACTCTCAGGGTTCTGCTCTGTTGATTCCTGATTATCACAGTTCATGTTCAAGTCTATTTCATCTGGAATATCATCAGCATTCATTTGGTCTGGAAAATCATCAAATAATTCATCCTGCTCCACATTGTTTATTACAATGTCTCTGTATTCAGAGTGGGTTTCCTTCAGTTTTTGTAAGGCAGATAGGACCTTCTGCATGGAAATGGTCTGGAACTGGTAATGGCCTGAGTAACACAGTCGTCTTTTCAGCTTTACTGTGAGTAGCTGTGATTCACTGCTGGGTCTGGGTAAGAAATTTACTGTTGTTTCAACATCTGAAGGAACCGACACAACAGCACCTTTAATAGCTCTCTGCTGACCTTTTGGAAGACTGATGACCTTTGCAAAGCACACATATTTAGATATGACATGTCTCTCCAATATATTTAAATCACACAGTTCTGCTGGAATGGGTGCAAGTTGGAGTTTGTTTGCAGAAGCAATGGAAGGCATTCTCCCTTTACCTAAATTATCATGGCAGCTGTGGCAGATCCACTCAATTATCCTTTCACAGTTACCAGGACACTCAGAGGAACAGGTGTGAACATATTTTGCTGTCAAACACACTGAAGCTACTCTTGGATTCTTTTGGTAGTTTTTATGATCACAAAAACGAATCTGGTCAGAAAAGAGCGCTCTGTGACAGACAGTGCAAATATAACTTGGGCCAGCTTTTGTCATTTCCTTAAAGTGAGTCAATGCCTTTAGCACTTCTGGGTTTAGGGATTCTGAGAAACACTGATCGTTATTTGTTTCTGGTGATGTCTGCTGCAAATAGATATTTAATCTGCATTTCCTTAATATATGCTGTGCACAGCGTATTCTTTTTAGGGTCTTTGCATTAGATTGTCTGTTTTTTAACCTAATTAAGTTTTGTGTTCTGCGATGAATCCTGAAAAGTTGATCAGTCTGATACAAAGTTTTAAATTTTTGCTTTTTATGCTCATGAAAAGCCGGATCAGTTCTGTATCGATTTGTGAAATACTGCTTCTGCTTTTCTGTGAATGCTAAATCTTTTGAATACCTGTCAATCACACGTTGTCTCTGCTTTTGTCTGTACTCTACATTATACTTATAATTATTAATACTGTACCATCTCTGTTTCTTTCTGTAAACAGAATCAAATTTGTATCGACTATGAACATACTGCTTCTGCTTCTCTCTGTAAACTGGGTCATTTCTGTAGCTATTTTTAATGTGCTGCTTTTGCTTTTCTCTGTAAACTGGGTCATTTCTGTAGCTATTTTTAATGTGCTGCTTTTGCTTTTCTCTGTAAACTGGGTCATTTCTGTAGCTACGTTTAATGTGCTGCTTCTGCTTTTCTCTGTAAACTGGGTCATTTCTGTAGCTACGTTTAATGTGCTGCTTCTGCTTTTCTCTGTAAACTGGGTCATTTCTGTAGCTACGTTTAATGTGCTGCTTCTGCTTTTCTCTGTAAACTGGGTCATTTCTGTAGCTACGTTTAATGTGCTGCTTCTGCTTCTCTCTGTAAACTGGGTAATTTCTGTAATGATTGACAATGTATTGTTTTTGTTTTTCTTTGTATGTTGTGTTAATTTTGTAATTGATTTTTATGGATAATTGTTTAGCAACTTTGTAATTAGCATTTTTAGAATAGCAATTCCGGCTGTGGCTTTTCTTTTTCTCCCTAAACTGAGGGTCATTAGTATACTTAAATAGTTGGTTTGAACATCCAGTCTTTCTTCCCTCTGTTTGTATGGAGAGATCTTGTTTCTTAGCATGTCTTTTTTGTAAATATAATTTTCGTCTGCGTGTCAAATTTAATTTATCACTGGGTTGTTCTTCAAACTGGGTATGATCAGAATTGAAGTTTGGACATGACTTTTCCATTTGAACCTCAGGGAGATGATCAGTAGTGTTTGCTGTAGTGGCTGTGTTTCTGTTTACAAAAGACACAGGAAGGAGCTCATACTGATGGTCATCATGCAGGTCAAGACACACTTGGTACAGTATTAGTAACCTTTCAATCATGTCCTCTAAGTTTGCAAATGTGAGCATCACAGCTGTACCTGCGTTCTCATCAGCTTTTAGTCCATCAGGTGTTCTGCAGTGAGGATCAAAGAACCCGAATCTACCTGAGCGATCTCTGAACACAGCAACACATGTTCCTCCAGTAATCAGCAGAGCATCAGTTACATCACCTCTCAGACAGTTTAGTGCTCTCTCCAGATTCACATACTCATCCATCCCCTGCGGGGCCTCGTCTCTCAGAAACCCAAATCTCTGTGGGTGTTTAATAACGCTGTAACACTGCGAGTCTGTCTCTACTGTACAGGGAAGCTCATCAGATGTCAGCAGATTACTCCGAAACCTCCCTTCATTCAGTAATGATTGTTTAACCTGAGTATAAACAGCATCCCCCTTTGTTAATATCTGGTCTAGGTTTAGGCTGGTCAGGTCGTTATTTTCACTGTGTACTGCTAGAAATGTAAGTGAATTACAGGTACACTGAACTCCTCTAGAAAACAACTCATATGTCTCATCTGCTTGATTGTGAGACGCACGCACTGTGGTCACGTGTGCACTAACGTTGTTTACCGGCTGTTCAGCACTTTCAGGTTTTAACTTTGCTGACTCACGCTGCTTTGCTGCGACGGCTTTCTTGCTTCTCCTCGGCATCTCTTTAATTGATTTAACAGTATATTACAATAAAAACTTGTCTGATTCCAAAATTTCAATCTTACTTAAAATTCCAAAGATTAATGCTGAGATGTACAAGATGTTTTTAAACTTGTACTTATGTCTGTATTTATACACAGAAAATAGGTAACTACTGTTGCTTGTTCAGTCAGTTACTGCTTGTATATCAAGTACTTCAGATGACAACCTAACAAAACACCCAACTATATGGGGTATATGTATACAAAGTGTACCTTATTGAATAAGTAGTAAAATTATTTCTGTAAAAACCTCTGATTCAAAAATTTTAAATTTTACTTAAAATTCCAAAGATTAATGCTGAGATGTACAAGATGTTTTTAAAGTTGTACTTATTTCTGTATTTATACACAGTAAATAGGTAACTACTGTTGCTTGTTCAGTCAGTTACTGCTTGTATAGCAAGTACATCAGATGACAACCTAACAAAACACCCAACTATATGGGGTTTATGTAAACAAAGTGTACCTTATATTACCTAATAAGTAGACTGAATTTAATAAAAAACTAATCACACAGATGATAGATAAAACAAATTACGAACAAGATATAATCTCCCTCAATTTATAACCTCAAACAGTGGATGTTCTTGTCTTATATTATGTAGATAAACCACTAGCTTATGGATATGTTTAAATCTGACACTAAACCCAAGTGCAGTAATTATGTCAATTATTCAATAAATATACCTTAAAATGTATATCCAGAAGCAGTAATAATGCACACACTTTTTAATATATTGAATTTATTATATAATTTATATCAAAAACAAATTACTGAATCCACAAGCAATGTGCAGTCCGTACAAACTAAAATTTGATTTAAAAATGAAAAAAAAAAATACAATGGCAATTAACTAAAGTAGATACAACAGTAGTACGTTATACTCTAGACTGTAAAGGGTGTTAATATTATATGTACTGCTATTAAATATATGACAATTCAGTTAACTATAGCTTCAGTGAATGTTGTGAATGTGTCTTCAACTGTAGATAAGGTCAGAGGGAAGATGGTTTGCTTCTTTAGGTCATCTGAACTGAAACAAATCACAAGAAAACACTGCACAGGATAAAATGAGAACAATAACAAAAAGCGTGTCTCTTTTTAATATTCAGATGGTACAGAACAGTGTCTCTTTTTTTGATATTCCAAGTGTACAAAACAGTGTCTGTGATCGTCCGTTTCCTTACTTACAGGTTATTCAGAGGGTACAGAACAGTGTCTGTGACCACCTGGGTCCTTATTCACAGGTTATTCAGATGGTACAGAACAGTGTCTGTGACCGTCTGGGTCCTTATTCACGGGTTATTCAGAGGGTACAGAACAGTGTCTGTGACCGTCTGGGTCCTTATTCACAGGTTATTCAGATGGTACAGAACAGTGTCTGTGACCACCTGGGTCCTTTAATACAGATGGCACAGAACAGTGTCTGTAACCACCTGGTCCTTTAATACAGATGGCACAGAACAGTGTCTGTAACCACCTGGTCCTTTAATACAGATGGCACAGAACAGTGTCTGTAACCACCTGGTCCTTTAATACAGATGGCACAGAACAGTGTCTGTAACCACCTGGTCCTTGAGGTCGCCTGGTACAGAACAGTGTCTGTGACCGATAGAAAAGGCAGAAAAGAGAAAGGAGGCAGGGGATAAAGATTAAGGGGGCACAGAAAAACAGATAGAAAGAAAGAGAGAAGTCTGGCAGGACCTGTATAAACAGAAAAAAAAAACAGAAAAATTAGCAAATTATACTAAGTATTAAGTTCTAACAGCTACTTCAGGTCATTAGACTATAGTTAGACAATGTGACAGATTTATGCCTGTGTGGTTCACACAAAGGAAGCTCCATTCATGCCCAAATGATTATAGCTTTTTTATGATTTATATATACTCATGCTGTACTCTAAAGAGTTTATGCTTGTATGTGCTGTAGTGATTGCAGCTTCTTGCAATTTAATTTTCCGAGATTGCTGTTTATTTATTTTGTACATCTATGATCCCTGTCTTGTTTTGTATTTCCTGATAAAAAAAGTGATTTGCATAAATTGTTTGCAGCACCAGACTTTTCACATTCAGCTAAAGATCTTCTGTGGTCATATACCTTGCAGATTTATATGTAGGATAATTGTTTGACAATTATTGAATCAAGTGAACTGCTCTGTACAGATCATGGATTATCCATGGCCTGTCGCACCCTACTTAAGATAACAATAAATTCCCCTTGCTTATGTACTGTAGTATACTGCACAATTAGCTAAGCACTAAAAAAATGTTAGCCCATTTTTACTGATGTTAATACTTCATAAGTGTAACAGACAAAACCTTATTATATTTAGGTTTACTGAAGGAATTATTTTCAACTTACTTTGAGAACAGTGTTTTCGACAACCTATACACAACACAACACAAATGACACAAACATAAAAAACACAAATGATTACTTTATAATGTTGTTTTAGATACTTTGAATGACATTCATGATTTGTAAACAATGTTTTACATTATATAAAAATATATAAACAGGAAAAAAACAATGCTAAAAATATAAGGCTAAACAGAAAATACACAAAGTATTTTAATTACATTTAATAAAATATATTTCTAAACTCCAAATGTTCTTTTTTGGAGATTCTGACACATGACAATTACCGTATTTTTCGGACTATAAGGCGCACCGTATTATAAGGCGCACGATGAGTGAACGGTCTATTTTTAGTGTTAGTCCATACACAAGGCGCACTGGATTATAAGGCGCACTAAATGTCTCTTAAGCATGTCTCTTAACTGGAGCCATTTCACGGTCCTTACACACACACCGTAAGACTATGTTGAAACACAGTTAGTATTACTCCGCTACGCTCCTGACAACGGTAGCCGTAACGCTCCGACAGACCATAATATTACTATGTTGAAGCACAGCAAGTACCGTATTACTCCGCGACGCTCCTGACAACGGTAGCCGTAACGCTCCGACAGACCATAATATTACTATGTTGAAGCACAGCAAGTACCGTATTACTCCGCGACGCTCCTGACAACGGTAGCCGCAACGCTCCGACAGACCATAATATTATGTTGAAGCACAGCAAGTACGTATTACTCCGCGACACTCCTGACAACGGTAGCCGCAACGCTCCGACAGACCATAATATTATGTTGAAGCACAGCAAGTACGTATTACTCCGCGAGGCTTCTGACTATAATAGCGTGTTGTGCCGAATTCGGTGAATAAAACGGTTTTAAAACAGAGATAAAGATTGGATAAGTTTCATTTCTGGATGAAGTGATTTCCAGCGCTGTTTGGATATAACTGTGGATTACAGGAGACTGGATTGATGGATTCTCTTTAGTCTGGACGCGTTTTGAAGGTAGGACCTGTGGCTGAGCGCGGGTGTGTGTTCGGGGGGTGGCGGCAGTGACCGGAGGTTACCCCAGGACAAAAGGAGAGCCTTTTATTACTGGAAACATGCGCTCTGACGCAGCTCTAATTCATGAAACATACATCCTACAGTAAAAGCACAGTTCTGGAATCCGGAGAGCCAGACGGTTCGAATGGTGTATGACATGACCGCATTCGATGAAATATGGACGAACGATAAACGCAAATATGAGAGTTATGAATTATTAAAATCATAACCAAGGCATATTTCGCCCTAAATGTTTATTTTCTGAAAGGATATTCCGCTAAATAGCCTAAATAGCTCAAAAGCAGAGATTCTAAGCTTTAAAATGGTATATTGGATGTCTATATTGAACCTGTAACTGTTCATAACTATTCAGAAACACAGCCAGTTATGAAATATTAAATATTTCTGGCCCACCGGTGGGCCAGCGCGTGTTAAGAGGTTAACTTTACTTAGAAGTGGGCGCTAAAAAGAAACAGTTTGTGCTATTACCCCAGAACGGGTGGAAAGGAAAGTTTACCGGCACCTTGTTCTGGCCACGGAGCTACAGTGGAAACTAGCTACCCTGAGCCACAGCCGAGAGGCAGTACGGCAGTCAAAGGTAACCGCGCGCTAGCCCAAGAGGGGGATCTTTTTCTGGCGTGGGTGAGGAATTCTGCACAACAGAGCGCAGTGTACCACATAAAATCGAGGTCAGTAAACACAAGCAAAATCCATACACAAGGCGCACTGCATTATAAGGCGCAATGACGATTTTTGGGAAAAAATAAGTATTTTAAGTGCGCCTTATAGCCCGAAAAATACGGTAGCTAAATAATTTGGCTTTAAATGAATGCTAATGCTAATCTTGACAGTACTAATGAAACCACTTAAACTACATTTCATTGGAATATAATAAAATGTTTTACTTACACAAGGAATGTCAAAGAAGGCATCGACTGTAAACAAAACAGAAAGCCATCTTCAGAAAATGTATATATCTATATGTATAAGTAATTCATAATCAACCATTATTGTATCATTCTGAGCAATGATCTTTAGAACAAACTTTAGATTATTTTAAATACAGTAAAAAAAAATCAAATGCAATTCTATTATTTATAGTATATTATTAGCCATTTGTTAATTCAACACTTGCTATAACAGAGCAGTTTACTTATTAGTGTTTTATGTAGATACAAATAAAATACAATTTACATACTTTTTAGCTGTAGTGACATACATTAAAGGGAAACTTGGACCTTGGGAGTAGTAAAAAAGTAGCACACCTCCGTTATCCCACAGCTTTCTGAGATCCAGTAATTTTGTGCCTTTTGCCTAGCAATCTGTCCAACGGCTGTATCGGGGCATATTTTGCCGCAATAAATCTCTTTTTACATCGTTATCCAGGCTTACAGTAGATCCACACCTCCTTGCTAGAATCTGGAGATCCCTGACATTTAAAACAAGGCATTAATAAATTGAATTGTGCACAAGAAGCTTTTTAAAAAATCACTGTTTACATCCCATAGTGCAGGTAAAACTCTGAGCGCCACCATCTTTGTATGGATATAAATATATATAAATATTGTATAGTATGTGTACAGTTGTGGTCAAAAGTTTACATACACTTGTAAAAAAACATAATGTTATGGCTGTCTTGAGTTTTCAATAAGTTCTACAACTCTTATTTTTCTGTGATAGAGTGATCGGAACACATACATGTTTGTCACAAAAAACAGTCATAAAATTTGGTTCTTTCATAAATTTATTATGGGTCTGCTGAAAATGTCACCAAATCTGCTGGGTCAAAAATATACATACAGCAACAAAATTTGTCAATTTTGGTGATGTAGCGAGTTGTGTCAATCAAATTAGCTTCATGTCATGGCCTCTTCACTTCTTGTAAGTGATTCTGATTGACTACAGCTGTTGACTTCTCATGAGCCCATTTAAATAGGGCTCATTTGACCCAGTGATTAGACTCAGCTACAAAAGCTACAATGGGAAAGTCAAAGGAACTCAGTGTGGATCTGAAAAAGCGAATTATTGACTTGAACAAGTCAGGGAAGTCACTTGGAGCCATTTCAAAGCAGCTACAGGTCCCAAGAGCAACTGTGCAGACAATTATACGCAAGTATAAAGTGCATGGAACAGTTGTGTCACTGCCACGATCAGGAAGAAAACGCAAGCTATCACATGCTGCCGAGAGGAGATTGGTCAGGATGGTCAAGAGTCAACCAAGAATCACCAAGAAGCAGGTCTGCAAGGATTTGGAAGCTGATGGAACACAGGTGTCAGTCTCCACAGTCAAGCGTGTTTTACATCGCCATGGACTGAGAGGCTGCCGTGCAAGAAAGAAGCCCTTGCTCCAGAAAAGGCACCTTAAGACTCGGCTGAAGTTTGCTGCTGATCACATGGACAAAGATAAAACCTTCTGGAGGAAAGTTCTCTGGTCAGACGAAACAAAAATTGAGCTGTTTGGCCACAACACCCAGCAATATGTTTGGAGGAGAAAAGGTGAGGCCTTTAATCCCAGGAACACCATGCCTACTGTCAAGCATGGTGGTGGTAGTATTATGCTCTGGGGATGTTTTGCTGCCAGTGGAACTGGTTCTTTGCAGAAAGTAAATGGGATAATGAAGAAGGAGGATTACCTCCAAATTCTGCAGGAAAACTTAAAACCATCAGCCCGAAGGTTGGGTCTTGGGCGCAGTTGGGTGTTCCAACAAGACAATGACCCAAAACACACATCAAAAGTGGTAAAGGAATGGCTAAACCAGGCTAGAATTAAGGTTTTAGAATGGCCTTCCCAAAGTCCTGACTTAAACCCCATTGAGAACATGTGGACAGTGCTAAAGAAACGGGTTCATGCAAGAAAATCATCACATTTAGCTGAACTGCACCAATTCTGTCAAGAAGAGTGGTCAAACATTCGACCTGAAGCTTGCCAGGAGCTTGTGGATGGCTACCAAAAGCGCCTAGTTGCCGTGAAAATGGCCAAGGGACATGTAACCAAATACTAATGTTGCTGTATGTATATTTTTGACCCAGCAGATTTGGTGACATTTTCAGCAGACCCATAATAAATTTATGAAAGAACCAAATTTTATGACTGTTTTTTGTGACAAACATGTATGTGTTCCGATCACTCTATCACAGAAAAATAAGAGTTGTAGAACTTATTGAAAACTCAAGACAGCCATAACATTATGTTTTTTTACAAGTGTATGTAAACTTTTGACCACAACTGTATATATGGATGTAAGCATTACCTGCACTATGGGATGTGAATAGTGGTTTTTAATAAGCTTCTCGTGCACAATTAAATTTATTAATGCCTTGTTTTAAATATCAGGGATCTCCAGATTCTAGCAAGGAGGTGTGGAGCTACTTTGAATATTTTTTTATTTTAATCCATTATCATTATTCTTTACAGGTTTAATCCCCATGTTATTATATTGAGTCGTTAACTTACCTTTTTATTTCTATTTTATTTGTTTTTTGGCAGTTTTGTTCCTCCATAGTATTTTGCATATCCGTGCAAAATTCGGCACAAAACAGACATTCAGTCAGAACACCATAAACCGGATAACTTTACCTTAACTGCAGTGGAAAGGTAGCTTAGCTAGCTAAAATACTGCCCTATTCTCATTTGTAGTTCATAACCTAAAATCCTACCAGCTCTGTGTGCTAATTAATTGTCTGTAACTAATTAATAGTGCTGCATTAACACCTAAATCTCTTCTATTAACTACTAGGGAGTACTTAGTAATTCCTCAGTAGATAGTACTGAACTAATGATTACAGTAGTTCACTATTAACTCCACATTAATTACTGAGACTTACATATCTCCTGGAGAACAACTTACTAATTATGCCACCTTTATAGTAACTATTCATTAATTACTGCTCAAATCAACGTTAACTGCTCAGCTGAAAACTCTTACATGCCACCGGGGGACTATAGATCTAAATCAGTCTACACAAACAATTATTGGATCAGTGGTGATATTGAAGGCATAATTGAATGAAGTCAGTGACACAATTTGTTGTACTAGTAACCTTCATTACCTTATGATCATCAGTATTTTCCAAACATTAGCAACATATAGTAAAATACTACAGTGTGTAGTACTCTTCTTAACCCCCATTTTTGAAGAAAAAGAAAACATTATAACGTAATATTATTACATAGGAGACATTAATTAATGTTCTCCAGAAGGCATCTAAGACTCTAAGTTTGACTGTAATCAATTTAGTTTTAATGATCAATGCTTTAATATTAAGCACCAACCTTATATAAAACTTTATTAGGGTAATTACGTTAAATTCACAGTGACAGACCACTTGTTCTCTATCAGTGTGTCTATCTGCTGCTGCTGCTGCAGGTTATTTGGTTAGTGGTGTTATTAAAGCCAGTGCCACCATTTGTCATATTTTAACCGTACTTATGTCAGTATGCTCAATATCTTCCAAATGTTAGATACACTGAAATGTGCAGTAGTCTGCTTAACCCCCATTTTTGAAATATTTTGTCAGTGTGTTACAGGTGTTTATAATAAAACTGTGCCCCGCTTCAGTCCTCCTGACTAGGTGTCCCTGTCTTCTTTTTCGGTAGTTAACAGCAGCACACAATAACTCAATACTAATAACTGAGGAGTAACTGTGTTCTTCTTTAGGAGTTACTGCAGATCATGTCACAATATTATAAAGTGAAAAACATGGTAACTAATTACTAATATCTGAAGATTAACTGCTCTTACTAACTACACACATACAACCTAGCGTAGCTAACTAACGCTAACACACAAATGTAACCTAGCTAACTTAGCTAGCTAATGCTAAAACACACATATAACCTAGCTAACTTAGCTAGCTAACTCTAACTAACACAAACATATAACCTAGCTAACGCTAACACACATATATCCTAGCTAACCTTTAATATATCTTTAATATCACCACTGATCAAATAATTGCTTGTGTAGACTGATTTAGATCTACAGTTCCTCAAATGGCATGTAAGTCATGTAGATTTTAGCAGTAATTAATGAATAGTTACTATAAAGGTGGCATAATTAGTAAGTTGTTCTCCAGGAGATATGTAAGTATCAGTAATTAAAGTTGAGTTAATAGTGAACTACTGTAATCATTAGTTCAGTGTTACACACTGAGTAATTACTCAGCACTCTCTGGTATTTAATAGAAGAGATTTAGGTGTTAATGCAGCACTATTAATAAGTTACTGCTTAAGGCCTATATAGTTACCTGTTAACTATGGAACAGTATTATAAGTGTTAGGTCAACCTTTACAATCCAATTTCTCAGACATTTATTAGTGTTCTGTAGTTAACGTGTTTAAACATTGTTTGGGATAAAAGCTCATATTTCCCTTTGTTATTATACACTTAGTTCTGACCAGCCTGTAGCGTTAGCTAGGCTAGTTAGCTAAATTAACTAGCTAGCTATACTAGCTAGGATAGTTTAAACACAGATATAACAATATTTTATCATTATTAATAAATATCTTTGTGTATTTTATCTTTATTATTCGACTGTCTAAATGAATAAACAGAGCTGACATTAAAAGTGGCGTTTTAGCTGTATTTTCACATTATATTTCATAATATATTGATTACAGAGACGTTAGCAGCACCTACCTCAGAACGAGCACTAGAGCTGCTCCTCTGCGCGCAGCTACAGCAGGTCTTTGGGGCGCGTCCAGTTCACTACATGCTCCCTTCTTCCCTACTCTCTAAGTACACATTATTTACATTAAACCAATTCTGAACCCACACCTTGCTTTATTATTAATATATAAATTACAATATGTGTATGGGGTTTAAGACTTTCAGTTAAAGTTAAACGTTTAGTGAATCATTGGGTGTAAAATTAAAAGTGTAGTAATTTATCAAGTTCACTTCAGAAGCGGTTTGTTTTTAATGCCCACCGCTTTACTGCCACCTAGAGGTGACATCGTTATGTGGTTATCACAGAGTAATTTTATCAGGATACATTTCCTTTAGTAACACCTTAACCAGCTCATTATTTTTCAGCATTAAAATCATTAAATGAATGTTATTACTTTTTATAACATTTGCATAATATAAGTTTTTCAGCTTTATTTCACGCTAGAATAACTTAACCAAAAGTTTAAAGACAATTCATCTTAGCTGAATTGATCTGTTAATCAAAAATATTTATAATTTATTTGACCAAATATTTTAACATTAAACTCTTAAGTCCAATGATTTCTTTTTTTAGCATAGAATACATAAATAAATTAACATATAAAAAATAAAACTAGATATGCATTTCCTGAAGGAAAATGTGAAATAATAAAGAGTTAAAAATTAGAAAGTAATTTTAGAAAGTCAGTTTAGATAGCTAGATAGATAGACCCAAAGATGTTGCAAATCTTTACACTATAAGGAGTAAATATATTTTTTTTTTATGATCTCTCGACATTGTAATTATCTAACTACTTATTGGTACTCCTCTGACATGATGATAAGAAAAACAAAATAGAAATTGTAAATGGTCAGGTTTAAAAAGAAACTTTCAACATTAGATACCCTATTCCCCAGAAGAAGTTTACTGCAGTCATCAAATGATCATTAATCATTAAACTTTAATAAATATCAAAATACCAATAACAATATTAAAAAGTAAAAAACAATGTTAACGTATAAAAAACCACAACACTTCCAACATAGTATTCAATCTTAAAACTTAACTTAAAACAGTATTAAAACTTGAACAACTTAAACAAACAAAACATTATAAAAACTCTTCATTCTTTGTCCTGAAAAGGAAAAAGTGAAACAACTATTAGTACTGTTTTGATGTTTAAAACATGAGCACACATTAATAAAAGCAGTTAATACTTCTACAAACTAAACAACACCAAGTGTGTTTACTGTGTTTTCAGTATCTCAGTATTAGTGGATTAGAATGTGTGTAAAAGTGACATTAGGTGTGACCCACATTTTCATATATTTACATTCACATATTGTACTTGTATTGTACGTAGTGTTGTAGTCTGATAAACCCATTTCAACCGCCTAAACAGTTTGTCCACATGATTTAAGATAAATAAGTCTTTTAAAATGTTTTATGAATTTATGATAACTTCACATTTTTCAGGTATTAGGTCTAGGTGCATGATTGTATATCCACGTGTCTTTAAAGGTGTTTAAAATTAAAAATTAAAAAAGATATGCAAAAATTCCCTTAGTCCAGATGATTTAACCAAGAGGTTTAAATTACACATTGAAAACACATTACTGTATCAAGTTAATTGTTTAAATTATGTAAATTCCCTAAGGTAACTTTAAAGAACCTTTTCATACTCACTTCAAAAAGTTTTTCTGGGGATGTCACTATGTTCCCTCTGATAGTGAGCAAGGCACTGACCGGCAGACGTTCAACGAATTCTTCGAGAGTACCCTGCCATGCCTGACAAGATACCCTCAGCTCAGTTCCAGAGTCGAGGAGGAGGACATAGTCCTCCTCTGTTTTCATCACACCCTCAATGACAACAGCTGTCTCGACCATAGAAGGAGAGCAAGGCTGCAGATAGAAAACATAAAGACAGTGTTAATTAAAAGACAGCAACAGGTATATATACAAAAATAAATGTAAATTATATTTGTTCCAAATCAGTTAACTAATTTACAGTGTTTACAATGATAATGTTCTAAGTTTCTTGTTCTGTAATCATTTTACCCATGGTCTACCTTAGTTTTAAATGTTTGTTTTTGTCAGTTGTGTTTTGGGGCTTTGAAAGTTATTGGACACATTCCAAAGACATTATGTGCAATATGTTTAATATTTGCTAAGATGTGATTAATGCTAAGTTTAAAATAACTATTTAATTTAATGTTTGTAATAACACAGCCTATCTATCAATCCTCTCTTGTGGAAGAGTAGAAAGGACCATCGTGATAATGGGTTGTCTTTTAAAAGTCTCTTGCATAAAATATAAATGTACACAGTGAAAACATGTCTACAAATGGTTGTTTTTTTATTTTGAGAGGGAGAAGGTTCAGCAGAAATTCATTACATACTATAAAGTTTACAGGAGAGCTGCACAATATGGTACAAATTTTATACTGTCCTACTGTTTAAATATCATGTGTATCATAATTGTATCAATGTACCATAATATTTTGAAATGCAGACAAAATGCATTAGCAGTGTCAGATTCTTTAAAACTATTCAGTTTTTGCAGCAGGTCATCCAATTATTCAGGACTTATTACACTCTTTGTAGTGTGTGCAGTTGGGTCAGTGTCCTTTTGGTCCTGAGGATATTGGATATTCTCAATATGTTTAAAAAGAGTATTTTGAAGAAAATAGAAAAAAATCATGATATGATCAAATATTGTCATATTGCCCAGCTCTACTGTACAGTATACTACTGATAAGCAACACGCAGTATGTACTGTACTTTACACAGTATGTTATTTTAAACATAGTCACTGTTGTTACGGTGTGGAAAATAGGTTTATTTTTGTAGACTTACATTAATTTTGGTATATACGCTGGAGTTTAGCTTGAAGCCAAACTCTTTGTTCTCCACTGGTTTCATGTGGGTTAGTTGTACCCACTCCCCAATTTTAAGGGTTGTGAGGGCAGCCTCGCGCCAGAGAGCTACATTCTGAGAGCACCCTTTATTTGTAAGGACAACGTCAGTAATGGGCACCGCTCCACTTTTGGTGTTTGCCTGACGGGGCAGCGCAAGCTGTTTCAAGAAGAGGAAAACAGAAGTTATAGTTTGTCGCATGGCATTATGGTAAAGATATATATATATATATGTATATATATATATATATATATATATATATATATATATATATATATATATATATATATATAGATATATATATATATAGATATATATAGACATACAGGAACATACGTATATGTATTATTTAATTATTTTAAAATAATAATAATAATAATAATAATAAATTACTATTAATATTACTATTAATAATATTAATGTAATATATTAATATAATATATATTAATAATAAGTAAACATTTTAAAAAAGTTTAATGTTTTAAAATTAGGTGTTAGATTTTTGATTATTTATTTAGTCACATGTATATTTAGGAGAATTTTATCAATGACAAAGTACATTCTTTTGTAATTTAAACTTCAGAATATGTATAATTTTGTTGATTACAACACGTTACTACGTCTTTGGGCATAATAGTGAATAAATACTGCATATTGGCAGTGTTGAATTGATGGTTGAGGATGGATTGAGCGCGCTGTGTTGGGGGAGGAGTCAATAAAGACGTTCTTTAAACTTGTTCTTTAAATTTTACTTTGCGATATATAGCTCTTCGGGTAACACTCGCAGAACTGGCTTGTTCTTTACTCACATCATCTTAAATGTAAAAATATTACAGTGCATCTATTTAATAAAATTATGATAACAAATGGTACTTAATT